>NW_021265584.1:0-73774 GCF_002162155.2 Triticum dicoccoides
GCTAAACCAACTCCGAGAGGTTATTGACCACGCCGGGCACGATCAACCTGACCACGAGGGTCTGTTTCCTGCGAGCAAACGAAGAACAAGCAAGAAACTAAGATTGCAATCTGGATATTGCGAATATAAGATGAAAGCTTTATTGATCAAGGTGGGGTTCTGTGACGCCTTTGTCTGGTCGTTGAACACAAACGAAGTACGCGAAGTTGCAGCTATGGCGAACTTTTAATCTAAACAAAACCCAAAGTCTAAACGATGCCCTAAGGGCTGTATATATGGAGGAAGAGGGGGGGAATTTCGTGGCCCTTGGTGGAGGGGTCCGAAATCAACCCTATCTCTTGTTTCCCCACACATACGGACTCTAAAAATAGCCTATACTTATGTATTTCGAAATTACATGGGCCTGGCCCAATAATAAGGTGACGCAGCACCTAAAATCGCCTCGGGACGAAATTTATGAAGTGGCATCTTGTATATTTCGTCCAAGGCTTCATGCACCCATTATGGTGGCTTCAAAGTCCTGAAATCATCACTTGTAACTCCGTTCTTGTTCCCCTTGCGCATGCCATCATCTCCATGCTTGTTCTTGCTCCAATGTTCATCCTTCTCCAAGCTAGGCCCTTCATTTGTAAGCAAAACAAATGTATCCAATTTAGGCAGCATCATGATAGAGGCGGGGTGTCCCGATATTTCGATGAGATGATAACTATCGATTTGGTGGAGACGACTTTGACGATCCGACTACAAACGTGCACGACGTTTCGCCTTAGCAATCGCTAAACCAATCTCCTGAGGTTACTGACGATGCCGGAAGTACGGTCAGCCTGACCACGAAGGTCTATTCCTACAAGCAATCGAAGAACGAGCAAGAATATGATAAAGCAATCTGAATATTGCAAATATATATGAGGTATTGATAATGGTGGGGATCCGTAAGCGGTCTTGGTCTGGTCGTTGGACACAAACGAAGTACACGAAGTTGCGTTGGCTAACTTTTAACTAAACAAATCCCATGGAAAAAGCTACTAGATGGATCTACTTATATAGGAGCAAGGGGTGGCGGCCAAGGAGGTGGGAGGATGTCCCAAGGCAGCCTAAAACTAACCCTAGGTCGTACAAGGCTCATGGGCCCAAGTGGAGGTGATGTAACACCTTTGGACTTGTAGTTTGACTCGGATTCTGCTGCAGCATCAGATTGTTTCGTCCACAACTCAACGCTCCGGACGAATTTGAAGGTGATTCCAATTGGGTTGGAAAGTGCACGAAATCTAGTTTCCAACAAAAAAAGAATCACCCAATTCGGAGTCCGTATGAAAAACTTGTGTGCGTTTTGAGTCAGGTATGTCTGTGCAGTCCGAATCTGAATCCACAACGTGAGAGACTTGGACTCTATCTTCTCTTGGGCCAAAAGTGACGTGAGAGAACTTTTTGGACAGCAAATAAACATCTCTTTCTTCCTTATCTTCATATGTGGATTGTACAAATGTCTCATACACCTGCAATTAGACAAAACACAAAAGTGTGTGAAGTATTTTTGTTCTGGATAACATAAATAGATTATTGAATAGTTTGCACTAGAAATCACCTGACAAATATGCATATATGCAATATTTTTGGTCATATCCAAGGTAGTCATGTCCTCATCATCCTCCCCTTCTTGAAAATAAAGCCGTCCTCGGCGTTGCTTAATCTGAAATGTGGCTAACAAAAGAGACAAGGTGTACATGTTGTATATGTATATGTCATCCATTTTTACTTCCCTTGATTTTTGCATATATGACACATGAATAGATGAGTAACTTGTATAGTTCATAAAATCTAAAGCCAAAAAATTAGCACAAGAAGTAGAAGGCATGAAAATATTGCAACTCAGTTTGCACATATAAGTGAAGCTCTTATTCATTTCAAAAGATTGACAATGTTCATCATTAAACCATCCCAACATTGGTGAATAAACCTTACTTGCATCAAATTTACATGCTACAACATGCTTAAATAAGCAAACATGCAATAAGTCATTCAACACAGAATCATCACCAAGATTAGAGGTCATATCAAAATGATTAAACATTGGTTCTTTTGCATCAATAGTTAATTCAATGGGTGCACTCAAAATTGTTGATATTTCAGTTGTTTGATCACATGGCAAAGTCAAATTATCAACGTAGTCCTCTAAAATAGGTGGTGTGATCAAAGTAGTGGGTAGCTCATCAGATGGTGCATTCAAATTGACAAGGCATTCATCATTCTCATGTAGAGATGGAAGATCAGTACCTGATAGAGGCAAAGGTGTCCCGTCTTTCGATGAGATGGTGAATTTCGCTTTGGTGGAAGTCGACTTTGACGATCCGACTACGAACGTGCGAGGACGTCGCGCCTTAGCAATCGCTAAACCAACTCCGAGAGGTTATTGACCACGCCGGAGCATGATCAACCTGACCACGAGGGTCTGTTTCCTGCGAGCAAACGAAGAACAAGCAAGAAACTAAGATTGCAATCTGGATATTGCGAATATAAGATGAAAGCTTTATTGATCAAGGTGGGGTTCTGTGACGCCTTTGTCTGGTCGTTGAACACAAACGAAGTACGCGAAGTTGCAGCTATGGCGAACTTTTAATCTAAACAAAACCCAAAGTCTAAACGATGCCCTAAGGGCTGTATATATGGAGGAAGAGGGGGGGAATTTCGTGGCCCTTGGTGGAGGAGTCCGAAATCAACCCTATCTCTTGTTTCCCCACACATACGGACTCTAAAAATAGCCTATACTTATGTATTTCGAAATTACATGGGCCTGGCCCAATAATAAGGTGACGCAGCACCTAAAAGAGCCTCGGGACGAAATTTATGAAGTGGCATCTTGTATATTTCGTCCAAGGCTTCATGCACCCATTATGGTGGCTTCAAAGTCCTGAAATCATCACTTGTAACTCCGTTCTTGTTTCCCTTGCGCATGCCATCATCTCCATGCTTGTTCTTGCTCCAATGTTCATCCTTCTCCAAGCTAGGCCCTTCATTTGTAAGCAAAACAAATGTATCCAATTTAGGCAGCATCATATTCTCATGAACATTAGAATCATTACCAAGAAACGAAAGTACCTGGTAATTTAGTTGGCGTGCACGAGCTCTAGTAATTGGTCCAGTATGTATAGCAGCAGGGGCTGTGGGTGTAACAATTGTATTGATGTCCTCATCATTAATCCACCCAGAAAACATGCAAGCATAGCTTCATTCTCCTCAACAATACCACATCTAATCATGCCAGTTTGTAATTCCTGATAATATTCTTCTACAGAATTTTTCCCTTGTCTTAAACGCTGCAATTTTTGAAGCAATTCACGTTGATAATATGGTGGAACCCAATGCGTACGCATAGCAGTTTTCAAAGCAGCCCAACTAGTTGGAATAGGATATAATCTACAATGTTCAGACCACCATACACATGCAAAACTAGTGAAAGCACAAACAGCAGCAGCAACTCGTCTCTCCTCAGGATATTGTAAACATGTAAATCGTTGTTCAGTTTCTAACTCCCAAGTAAGATATATATCAGGAACATATCTACCCTCAAATGGTGGAATATTCAATTTCAGTTTAGGAATATGGACATCATCTCGTACCTGAGGTGGTGGTGCAGGCCTACCATTACGAATATATACCTGAGGTCGACCTGCTGGTGGTGGTGCTGGTGGCTGCTCGTAGATCTGATTTTGATCAACCTCATCCTCATAATCGCCCGCATACTCATCCTCCTCCTGGGTACCAGCAACAGCAGTAGCAGGAGCCACAGAAGTATCAACAGCAGCACCAACAGTTTGGCCAAACGCAAGAGGAACACGGCTCGCTCGGCGAAGGTCTATTTCGCGACGTGGAGGTAGTCGTTGTTGTTGTTGTTGGAGAGGTGCGTTAGGTGCAGCGGGTGGTGGTGGTGGAAGACGCGCGAGCAATTCATTAAATCTGTTATCGAGCTTTGTTTCGAACGTCTTCTCAAGGCCAGTGATCTTATCCATGGCCGCTTCAAAATTGTTCAGAACATCTTGCACCTGTTCAGTCATCATTTGCTGAAACTTATCATGAAGCTCCTTGTTTGATAAATTCTCCCAGTCAATCTCGTCGGCTTGTGATCCTGGCATGTTAGCAGCAATAGAAACACACAAGAATATGATCCTACAGACTACTAAAAAGTGGTGGTGGTGTATCACAAATCCGTCAAGCAAATCTCAAATTCTTACCAGTTCTTACCCAGCAGCAGGCGGTGATCGGCAACCGTTGTAGTCAAAAACTCTCAAAGCTTGGATAGAGCGATTACCAGGGAGAGTCAAACACACGACGTAGATGTATGTGGAGCTGGGAAGGCTTATAGTATGGTAGCAAAAAGGGTCAGCAATAATCAATTCAGAGATGCAAAGTTGAATAAACGCTCAACGATGGTACTGTGCTGGTCCTAGGCTAGAAACCTACTCCGGCAAGGAAACACGAATCGGAATCTAGATGGATCCCGAAAACAAACCTAATAAGCAAGGAACTCGGATTGGTGGTGGATATATGGTGGTGGTATATGGCAGCGGTGGTGGTAGCGGTGGTAGTATATGGATATGGATCGGTGGTGGTATATGGGCACGGATTGGTGGTGGTATATGGATACGGATTCGGAGCGGTGGTGGTAGATGGCAGGGGCGATGATGATGGTGCGGCGGCGGCATGACAACTTATGACCAGAACTCGAAACTCTAAAAGACTAGACTCTAAGACCAGCAACTAGACCGACGATGCAACCGCAAATTCAACAAAGCAAAAGCCTAAAAAGATTATGCAAAGGCTCAGATTGGTTCGGATATGATGAACTAACCCTAATTTTTTTTGTGGCTTTTTCGTGGACTATAGGTATGAAGAACAGACTCGATCTAAACTACGAAAAACTGTAAAATCTCACCGAGCAACCTGGAAATCTGATACCACTTGATAGAGGCAAAGGTGTCCCGTCTTTCGATGAGATGGTGGATTTCGCTTTGGTGGAAGTCGACTTTGACGATCCGACTACGAACGTGCGAGGACGTCGCGCCTTAGCAATCGCTAAACCAACTCCGAGAGGTTATTGACCACGCCGGGCACGATCAACCTGACCACGAGGGTCTGTTTCCTGCGAGCAAACGAAGAACAAGCAAGAAACTAAGATTGCAATCTGGATATTGCGAATATAAGATGAAAGCTTTATTGATCAAGGTGGGGTTCTGTGACGCCTTTGTCTGGTCGTTGAACACAAACGAAGTACGCGAAGTTGCAGCTATGGCGAACTTTTAATCTAAACAAAACCCAAAGTCTAAACGATGCCCTAAGGGCTGTATATATGGAGGAAGAGGGGGGAATTTCGTGGCCCTTGGTGGAGGAGTCCGAAATCAACCCTATCTCTTGTTTCCCCACACATACGAACTCTAAAAATAGCCTATACTTATGTATTTCGAAATTACATGGGCCTGGCCCAATAATAAGGTGACGCAGCACCTAAAATAGCCTCGGGACGAAATTTATGAAGTGGCATCTTGTATATTTCGTCCAAGGCTTCATGCACCCATTATGGTGGCTTCAAAGTCCTGAAATCATCACTTGTAACTCCGTTCTTGTTCCCCTTGCGCATGCCATCATCTCCATGCTTGTTCTTGCTCCAATGTTCATCCTTCTCCAAGCTAGGCCCTTCATTTGTAAGCAAAACAAATGTATCCAATTTAGGCAGCATCATATTCTCATGAACATTAGAATCATTACCAAGAAACGAAAGTACCTGGTAATTTAGTTGGCGTGCACGAGCTCTAGTAATTGGTCCAGTATGTATAGCAGCAGGGGCTGTGGGTGTAACAATTGTATTGATGTCCTCATCATACTAGGTGCATTAGTTAACCCAAAAGGCATGACTAACCACTCATATAACCCAAACTTAGTTTTGAATGCTGTTTTCCATTCATCTCCCAATTTCATACGAATTTGATGGTATCCACTACGCAAATCAACTTTGGAGAATATTGTAGAGCCACTCAATTCATCAAGCATATCATCTAGCCTAGGAATAGGATGACGATAACGAATAGTAATATTATTAATGCCTCTACAATCAACACACATACGTGATGTACCATCCTTTTTCGGCACTAGAATAATAGGAACAGCACAAGGACTAAGGGATTCGCGTATATAACCTTTGTCGAGAAGCTCTTGTACTTGACGCATAATCTCCTTCGTCTCCTCTGGATTGGTACGGTATGGTGCACGGTTTGGCAGTGAAGCACCGGGAATTAAGTCAATCTGATGCTCAATCCCTCGAATAGGCGGTAATCCCGGTGGCACGTCTTGTGGAAAGACATCAGCGAACTCCTGCAAAATGTTAGTGACAGCAGGAGGCAAAGAGGAAGGCACGTCCTCGAATGAATGCCTCTTTGCACACAAAAGCATAGCAAACAGATTTGCTGAAATCTAGCTCATCAATATCAGATTTGGTGGCAAATAAACATGCACTTTTCAATTTAATTTCAGAAGCAACACTAGATGGTTTATTATTAGGCTTCATTTGTTGCTCAAATTCTTTTGCCACAATCTGATTTTCACTCTTATTCGTCTCCTGTTTTGCTTTATTAGCTCTATTAATATCATCTTTCAAAATGGAATCAGGAGTCATAGGAAGCAAAGTAATATTTTTATCCTTATGAACAAGAGTATAGTGATTGTTTCTACCATGGTGTACAGAATTTTTATCAAATTGCCATGGTCTACCAAGTAATAAGGAACATGCTTGCATAGGTACCACATCACAATCAACATAATCAGCTGATAGAGGCGAGGGTGTCCCGATCTTTCGATGAGATGATAACTATCGATTTGGTGGAGACGACTTTGACGATCCGACTACAAATGTGCACGACGTTGCGCCTTAGCAATCGCTAAACCAATCTCCTGAGGTTACTGACGATGCCGGAAGCACGGTCAGCCTGACCACGAAGGTCTATTCCTGCAAGCAATCGAAGAACGAGCAAGAATATGATAAAGCAATCTGAATATTGCAAATATATATGAGGTATTGATAATGGTGGGGATCCGTAAGCGGTCTTGGTCTGGTCGTTGGACACAAACGAAGTACACGAAGTTGCAATGGCTAACTTTTAACTAAACAAATCCCAAGGAAAAGCTACTAGATGGATCTACTTATATAGGAGCAAGGGGTGGCGGCCAAGGAGGTGGAAGGACGTCCCAAGGCAGCCTAAAACTAAATCTAGGTCGTACAAGGCCAATGGGCCCAAGTGGAGGTGATGTAACACCTTTGGACTTGTAGTTTGACTCGGATTCTGCTGCAGCATCAGATTGTTTCGTCCACAACTCAACGCTCCGGACGAATTTGAAGGTGATTCCAATTGGGTTGGAAAGTGCACGAAATCTAGTTTCCAACAAAAAAAGAATCACCCAATTCGGAGTCCGTATGAAAAACTTGTGTGCGTTTTGAGTCAGGTATGTCTGTGCAGTCCGAATCTGAATCCACAACGTGAGAGACTTGGACTCTATCTTCTCTTGGGCCAAAAGTGACGTGAGAGAACTTTTTGGACAGCAAATAAACATCTCTTTCTTCCTTATCTTCATATGTGGATTGTACAAATGTCTCATACACCTGCAATTAGACAAAACACAAAAGTGTGTGAAGTATTTTTGTTCTGGATAACATAAATAGATTATTGAATAGTTTGCACTAGAAATCACCTGACAAATATGCATATATGCAATATTTTTGGTCATATCCAAGGTAGTCATGTCCTCATCATCCTCCCCTTCTTGAAAATAAAGCCGTCCTCGGCGTTGCTTAATCTGAAATGTGGCTAACAAAAGAGACAAGGTGTACATGTTGTATATGTATATGTCATCCATTTTTACTTCCCTTGATTTTTGCATATATGACACATGAATAGATGAGTAACTTGCATAGTTCATAAAATCTAAAGCCAAAAAATTAGCACAAGAAGTAGAAGGCATGAAAATATTGCAACTCAGTTTGCACATATAAGTGAATCTCTTATTTATTTCAAAAGATTGACAATGTTCATCATTAAACCATCCCAACATTGGTGAATAAACCTTACTTGCATCAAATTTACATGCTACAACATGCTTAAATAAGCAAACATGCAATAAGTCATTCAACACAGAATCATCACCAAGATTAGAGGTCATATCAAAATGATTATACATTGGTTCTTTTGCATCAATAGTTAATTCAATGGGTGCACTCAAAATTGTTGGTATTTCAGTTGTTTGATCACATGGCAAAGTCAAATTATCAACGTAGTCCTCTAAAATAGGTGGTGTGATAAAAGTAGTGGGTAGCTCATCAGATGGTGCATTCAAATTGACAAGGCATTCATCATTCTCATGTAGAGATGGAAGATCAGTACCTTTGTCATTACCTCTTACGATCAACTCAGATGATGTAGCCACTCTCGGGGGTGATGTATCACATGGTGGAGGTGATGTAGTCCTGACAACAACGGATGTGGTTGTCATAGTATGCCTAGTAGTTGAAGGAACAATCATATCAACTCTTGGAATGTGCATCGTGCGCTTGTTCTCCTCGTGGCCAACACATCGTTTTATTTCCTGTTCAGCTTTGCAAGCAAGATGAAACAAATGGTCCATAGGATAACACTCTTCATGAATTAGTATCTCTTGAATATCACGGTTTAATCCTCCCCAAAATCTATCCATAAAATCATCTTCACTTTCTTCTAAAGAGGAATGCAACAAGGTAGTTTGTAAATCATCATAATATTTTGTTACAGTTTCACTACCTTGTTTTAAGTGTTGCAACTTCTTAATCATGTCACGAGTATATAATAAGCAGGGACGAAAGTATGTCGCATGGCAAGTTTCAAATCATCCCAAGTAGTAGGTATATAATCAGGATGTAACCGACAATATTCACTCCACCAAACCAAAGCATAACCAGTGAAAGAACCAACCGCAACCTTAACCTTTTTATGTTCATCGAAATTATGGGAAGCAAATATATTTTTTATGTCGAACTCCCATTCAATATATAAAGCAGGTTTAAAACGACCATTAAATGGTGGTATAGATACATTAACCTGATCATGTGCATTTGGATGTTTGTGCACCTCTCGTGACGGTTGTGGTATTTGCAAAGGTGGTGGCACGTCTCCCGCGATCGACAAAGCCCATGAATTGACTCTGGATCCTGTCATGATTAGTAGAACAAGAAACAAAACACAAAAATAATGTTCCTATAACTACTAGGATGTGGTGGTAAAACGCTCACAGTAAAGCAAATATCAATGTCTTACAAGTTCTTACCATGCAGCAGGCGGTGATCGGCAACCAGCGGTGTCAAGTAACTTCGAATATTGAGTAAAGCGATTGCCAGGGGAGCGTACGTATACACGGTGTAGAAATATGTGGAGCTGGGTTGGCTATATATGGTAGCAAAAGATTAGCAATAATCAATTCAAAGATGCAATGTTGAATAAACGCTCAATGACGGTACTGTGCTGGTCCTAGGCTAGACCGGACTAGAGACGCGAGCCTAGAACACTAATGAGGTGACGGCGTAGCACAACTAGCATCAATGAAGGATACTAAGTAGCTCTGGACAGCAAGATATAAGTGAAGATCACAACGGCAGTAAAGATAATGATGAAAAACAACTGCCAAACAGGATATACAACAACTCTCTCTCCAACTTTCCTCTTGAAAAGTTTGAGCCAATTTTCTGATAAATTCTTTCAAAGAATGCTACTAACTCAAGCTTTCCAATGCAAAAAGAATCACTCAATTCCGAGTTGATATGAGGAGTCAAAGAATTTTAAAACTGGCCTGAAAAATTGGAACAAGCTGTGTTCACGAACTTCAGAGGACAAAAAGACCTATTTAGAAGCCGATTTTGAGGTGTCAAATATTGAACTAGCTTCTGCAACTATTTAGATGCGGCTCGTCGCTAGCTTCAATTTGAGTACTCACGGAGCCAAAACGGACTTCGTATGAGGAAGATACACCTGTTTTACTGAACAGTGCGCAAAACAGATTCCAATCCGAATTCAGGTACGAGATTGATTCTAGATAGATCCGATTTTTTTTCTTCTCTTTTTTTTTCTCACGCTTTTTTTTCTTTTTCTTCTCTCTTATTTTCTTTTTTTTCCTCTCTTTTTTTCCTCTATCTTTTTTTTGTCCCTCTTTCCAAGACAAACTAGATAAGATGCAGATTGGATCAGGCGAAGATGTGAATGACCTCAACTATGATTATGACAATGAATAGTGCATAGCACGTGGTGGAAATTAATGAATGGGATGGTGGACAGCGGAAGGGATAATGATGCAGCGGTGGCGTGACTAATGTGAACAGAACTCGAAACTCTAAAGGAACGAGACACTAAGACCAGCAACTAACACGACGATGCAACCGATAATTCAACTATGCAAGCAATGAATAGAAAATTGCAAAGGCTCAGACTGGCTTGGATAAATGATGAACAGATCTAACTTTTTTATGGCTTTTTCATGGACTGTAGGTATGAATGACAGATGCGATCTAAACTATGAAAAACTGTAAAATCTCACCGAGCAACCTGAAAACTGATACCACTTGATAGAGGCGGGGTGTCCCGATCTTTCGATGAGATGATAACTATCGATTTGGTGGAGACGAGTTTGACGATCCGACTACAAACGTGCACGACGTTTCGCCTTAGCAATCGCTAAACCAATCTCCTGAGGTTACTGACGATGCCGAAAGTACGGTCAGCCTGACCACGAAGGTCTATTCCTGCAAGCAATCGAAGAACGAGCAAGAATATGATAAAGCAATCTGAATATTGCAAATATATATGAGGTATTGATAATGGTGGGGATCCGTAAGCGGTCTTGGTCTGGTCGTTGGACACAAACGAAGTACACGAAGTTGCGTTGGCTAACTTTTAACTAAACAAATCCCATGGAAAAAAGCTACTAGATGGATCTACTTATATAGGAGCAAGGGGTGGCGGCCAAGGAGGTGGGAGGACGTCCCAAGGCAGCCTAAAACTAACCCTAGGTCGTACAAGGCTCATGGGCCCAAGTGGAGGTGATGTAACACCTTTGGACTTGTAGTTTGACTCGGATTGTGCTGCAGCATCAGATTGTTTCGTCCACAACTCAACGCTCCGGACGAATTTGAAGGTGATTCCAATTGGGTTGGAAAGTGCACGAAATCTAGTTTCCAACAAAAAAAGAATCACCCAATTCGGAGTCCGTATGAAAAACTTGTGTGTGTTTTGAGTCAGGTATGTCTGTGCAGTCCGAATCTAAATCCACAACGTGAGAGACTTGGACTCTATCTTCTCTTGGGCCAAAAGTGACGTGAGAGAACTTTTTGGACAGCAAATAAACATCTCTTTCTTCCTTATCTTCATATGTGGATTGTACAAATGTCTCATACACCTGCAATTAGACAAAACACAAAAGCGTGTGAAGTATTTTTGTTCTGGATAACATAAATAGATTATTGAATAGTTTGCACTAGAAATCACCTGACAAATATGCATATATGCAATATTTTTGGTCATATCCAAGGTAGTCATGTCCTCATCACATCATATTCTCATGAACATTAGAATCATTACCAAGAAACGAAAGTACCTGGTAATTTAGTTGGCGTGCACGAGCTCTAGTAACTGGTCCAGTATGTATAGCAGCAGGGGCTGTGGGTGTAACAATTTTATTGATGTCCTCATCACAAGGTGCATTAAAATGGAGGTGATGGCACGGGTAGAGATGTAGTGAGCAGCGGGAAACAAGCTCCACAAGTTTGATGTAGCAAACTTGACCGCATCTTGGTGATCAACCTAGTGAGTTTAAGGACTAAACTTGTTGTTTGGGATGTTTAGGCTAGCAAGGGCTATGGTCCTGGGAAGTTGGAGTGGATTTTGGCTAGTATTTAACATAGTTGCAGTACACCTACTAAATATGGTCCAGAAACTAAATGATGAAGAAGCGCTCACTACGAGTGTTGGATGGGGCTACAACTTGGCAAAACTTGATGATTTGGACATATGTAGATGCCGTAAACAGATCATACCAAATGGACTTGCCAAAATGGTACTTGTTTCACAAACATCTCTTCTGTCTAGAAACTTGGGAAATTTCTAGGAAAATATTGGCTTAATGAAATGACCCAAACTCTTGTGGAGGTGGATCACATGGATAGGAGAAGGCTTAGGAATATTTTCAGCCGTAATGGAGCAAGATAAAATATACTTGCTTCACAAACTGAAAATTTGGATAGAAACCAAGAATTGCTCCTGTGCTGACATAGTTCAATTAAATGAGCTGAATTTAGGTGGAGGCTAATGTTTTGGGATACTTGAGAAGATGGCAAAGTTTCATCCCATTTGGAAACTCTATGAAGGTACTTCCTTCACAAACTTGCAATCTGGTCAGAAACTTTGAAAAATTGCACAGGGAGCTAGGATGAAGGGATTGAGCTGATCTTTGGTATCGATGGGTTATTATCAATGTTAATCACCCTACCAAATTGCAGCTCAATTGGAGTTAGGAATAAAGCACTTCCTTTGCAAAATTTCGAAGAAGGCAGAAACTTGCATTGGATCATGTGCCAATTTTTTTTGATCTATGGAACATGAGATAAGGATGGAACTAGTGAATATATAGTAAGCACAAGCTCCACAATTTATGTGGGAATTCTCTCTGCTATAAAAATGTAGTTCCTTTAGAAAATGGCAGAATTGGAATATTGGCATTAAATGGGAAAAGGCAATTTTCCTTATTTAATTATGGCTAATATTTTTTCCTGGGCTGGATTAGGCATAAATATCAACTCCACCCATTTTCATGAATTTATGAGTTGGCTAGCTATGCCCTTGGATATTGTTCCTCAGAAAGACAGGAAAAGGAATAAATCACAACTGAAAATCATTGCATAAGACTTAGCAATATTTTTAAACATCCATGGTTTAGAAAGCTAGGAGGGTCTCGGGGAACAGATGGGATGATCAACAGATCAAGGAAAATGATGGCTCCATTGAAATCACAAAGGGCATATTCAAATTCCAAAAAATTGGAATTAGGGTTTGAATGGGTTTGGATGAGGCAACTGAGGTCTTGTCCACTAACAAAGACATGGGCAAGGTTTTGAATGGTTGGAAATGACAAGAATTCTCAGAGTCATCAAGCAAACTTAGGAGAAAGATTTTGAAAATGATTGCCAGGAAAGAATAACAACACAAAAATTGATAACCCAATTTTGGGGTTGTTACAAGGAGTTCATCGACGGCTTGGTGGAGCTGCTGAAGGAGAGCCTCCATGACATGCCCGCTAAGCTCAATGAGCAGGGGAATTGACCGCCAGCTTGGTGATGCTACTAAAGAAGAGCATTGCATTGGATAAGAAGGCGACTAGTGAAATCCTGCAACTTTACGAGAACAATGCGAAGCTCTGTCACGAGCTCGACCTTCTGAAGAAGGAGAACGCGGGCTGGAAGAAGCTACATGAGAAGAGTAGTTCCTCGGTGAAGATGCTGCACGCCCTCATCATGGAACAGAAGGAGGAGTTGACGAGGCTCCACATCGAGCACTCGGCTGCTGTCGAGGTACGTAATGCGGCCGTGGAAGACATGATGAAGGCTCGCGTCGAGAAATCCCGCGTCATGGACATAATGAAGAAGATGGCGGAGGAGATGTGCGAGCAGATGGAGGTTGTGGAGGCGATGAAGAAGCAGTTACGACTCCGCGACCAACAACCCTTCATGTAGTAGAGAGCAACGCCCTAGACTTGGTGTGCGCGTCTTCCTTCTTTTTTTGGGGGGATAATCTTCCTTCTTCTTTTGCTCCCGTGTTTCTTCTTTTACTTCGGGTGTTTGGTGAGGACATGACTACCTTGGATATGACCAAAAATATTGCATATATGCATATTTGTCAGGTGATTTCTAGTGCAAACTATTCAATAATCTATTTATGTTATCCAGAACAAAAATACTTCACACACTTTTGTGTTTTGTCTAATTGCAGGTGTATGGGACATTTGTATAATCCACATATGAAGATAAGGAAGAAAGAGATGTTTATTTGCTGTCCAAAAAGTTCTCTCATGTCACTTTTGGTCCAAGAGAAGATAGAGTCCAAGTCTCTCACGTTCTGGATTCAGATTCGGACTGCACAGACACACCTGACTCAAAACACACACAAGTTTTTCATACGGACTCCGAATTGGGTGATTCTTTTTTTGTTGGAAACTAGATTTCGTGCACTTTCCAACCCAATTGGAATCACCTTCAAATTCGTCCGGAGCGTTGAGTTGTGGACGAAACAATCTGATGCTGCAGCAGAATCCGAGTCAAACTACAAGTCCAAAGGTGTTACATCACCTCCACTTGGGCCCATTGGCCTTGTACGACCTAGATTTAGTTTTAGGCTGCCTTGGGACGTCCTCCCACCTCCTTGGCCGCCACCCCTTGCTCCTATATAAGTTGATCCATCTAGTAGCATTTCCTTGGGATTTGTTTAGTTAAAAGTTAGCCATTGCAACTTCGTGTACTTCGTTTGTGTCCAACGACCAGACCAAGACCGCTTCCGGATCCCCACCTTTATCAATACTTCATATATATTTGCAATATTCAGATTGCTTTTATCATATTCTTGCTCGTTCTTCGATTGCTTGCAGGAATAGACCTTCGTGGTCAGGTTGATCGTGCACCGGCGTGGTCAATAACCTCTGGAGATTGGTTTAGCGATTGCTAAGGCGCAACGTCGTGCACGTTTGTAGTCGGATCGTCAAAGTCGTCTCCACCAAATCGATAGTTACCATCTCATCGAAAGATCGGGACACCCCGCCTCTATCAAGTGGTATCAGTTTTCAGGTTGCTCGGTGAGAATTTCCAGTTTTCCTAGATTAGATTTATTTTCTTACCTATTGTCCAAGAAAAAGCCACAAAAAAGAGTTAGATCTATTCATCCTTGGTCCAAGCCAGTCTGAGCCTTTGCAATTTTCTTTTCATTGCTTGCATAGTTGAATTATCGGTTGCATCGTCGTGTCGAGTTGCTGGTCTTAGTATCTAGTTCGTTTAGAGTTTCGAGTTCTGTTCACATTAGTCACGCCACCGCTGCATCATTATCTCTTCCGCTGTCCACCACCCATCCATCAATTTCCACCACGTTCTACCCACCATTCATTGTCATAATAATAGTTGAGATCGTTCACATCTTCACTTGATCCAATCTGCATCTTATCTAGTTTGTTTTGAAAGAGGGAGAAAAAAAGAGAGAAAAAAACGAGAAAAAAAAGGAGAAAAAAAGTCAGAGAGAAAAAAAGGTGAGAGAGAAGAAAAAAAGCGTGAGAAAAAAAAGAGAGAAGAAAAAAATTGGATCTATCTAGAATCAATCTCGTACCTGAATTCGGATTGGAATCTGTTTTGCGCACTATTCAGTAAAACAGGTGTATCTTCCTCATACGAAGTCCGTTTTGGCTCCGTGAGTACTCAAATTGAAGATAGCGACGAGCCGCATCTAAATAGTTGCAGAAGCTTGTTCAATATTTGACACCTCAAAATCGGCTTCTAAATAGGTCTTTTTGCCCTCCGAAGTTCGTGAACACAGCTTGTTCCAATTTTTCAGGCCAGTTTTAGAATTCTTTGACTCCTCATATCAACTCGGAATTGAGTGAATCTTTTTGCATTGGAAAGCTTGAGTTAGTAGCATTATTTGAAAGAATTTATCAGAAAATTGTCTCAAACTTTTCAAGAGGAAAGTTGGAGAGAGAGTTGTTGTATATCCTGCTTGGCAGTTGTTTTTCATCATTATCTTCACTGCCGTTGTGATCTTCACTTATATCTTGCTGTCTAGAGCTACTTAGTATCCTTCATTGATGCTAGTTGTGCTATGCCGTGATCTCATTAGTGTTCTAGGCTCGCGTCTCTAGTCCGGTCTAGCCTAGGACCAGCACAGTACCGTCGTTGAGCGTTTATTCAACATTGCATCTTTGAATTGATTATTGCTAATCTTTTGCTACCATATATAGCCAACCCAGCTCCACATATTTCTACACCATGTGACACATCGCCCCCGAGAGTGGCTACATCATCTGAGTTGATCATAAGAGGTAATGACAAAGGTACTGATCTTCCATCTCTACATGAGAATGACGAATGCCTTGTCAATTTGAATGCACCATCTGATGAGCTACCCACTACTTTGATCACACCACCTATTTTAGAGGACTACGTTGATAATTTGACTTTGCCATGTGATCAAACAACTGAAATACCAACAATTTTGAGTGCACCCATTGAATTAACTATTGATGCAAAAGAACCAATGTTTAATCATTTTGATATGACCTCTAATCTTGGTGATGATTCTGTGTTGAATGACTTATTGCATGTTTGCTTATTTAAGCATGTTGTAGCATGTAAATTTGATGCAAGTAAGGTTTATTCACCAATGTTAGGATGGTTTAATGATGAACATTGTCAATCTTTTGAAATGAATAAGAGCTTCACTTATATGTGCAAACTGAGTTGCAATATTTTCATGCCTTCTACTTCTTGTGCTAATTTTTTGGCTTTAGATTTTATGAACTATGCAAGTTATTCATCTATTCATGTGTCATATATGAAAAAATCAAGGGAAGTAAAAATGGATGATATATACATATACAACATGTACACCTTGTCTCTTTTGTTAGCCACATTTCAGATTAAGCAACGCCGAGGACGACTTTATTTTCAAGAAGGGGAGGATGATGAGGACATGACTACCTTGGATATGACCAAAAATATTGCATATATGCATATTTGTCAGGTGATTTCTAGTGCAAACTATTCAATAATCTATTTATGTTATCCAGAACAAAAATACTTCACACACTTTTGTGTTTTGTCTAATTGCAAGTGTATGGGACATTTGTATAATCCACATATGAAGATAAGGAAGAAAGAGATGTTTATTTGCTGTCCAAAAAGTTCTCTCACGTCAATTTTGGTCCAAGAGAAGATAGAGTCCAAGTCTCTCACGTTCTGGATTCAGATTCGGACTGCACAGACACACCTGACTCAAAACGCACACAAGTTTTTCATACGGACTCCGAATTGGGTGATTCTTTTTTGTTGGAAACTAGATTTCGTGCACTTTCCAACCCAATTGGAATCACCTTCAAATTCGTCCGGAGCGTTGAGTTGTGGACGAAACAATCTGATGCTGCAGCAGAATCCGAGTCAAACTACAAGTCCAAAGGTGTTACATCACCTCCACTTGGGCCCATTGGCCTTGTACGACCTAGATTTAGTTTTAGGCTGCCTTGGGACGTCCTCCCACCTCCTTGGCCGCCACCCCTTGCTCCTATATAAGTAGATCCATCTAGTAGCTTTTCCTTGGGATTTGTTTAGTTAAAAGTTAGCCATTGCAACTTCGTGTACTTCGTTTGTGTCCAACGACCAGACCAAGACCGCTTCCGGATCCCCACCTTTATCAATACTTCATATATATTTGCAATATTCAGATTGCTTTTATCATATTCTTGCTCGTTCTTCGATTGCTTGCAGGAATAGACCTTCGTGGTCAGGTTGATCGTGCACCGGCGTGGTCAATAACCTCTGGAGATTGGTTTAGCGATTGCTAAGCCGCAACGTCGTGCACGTTTGTAGTCGGATCGTCAAAGTCGTCTCCACCAAATCGATAGTTACCATCTCATCGAAAGATCGGGACACCCCGCCTCTATCAGTGTTTCACCGCACGTGTAATCTGCGAGGCATGAATAGAACAATGGTAACAATGAGTGGCACCGCGGGATCGATAACTAGCAAATTCGATCATTTTTATCGCCGTATCGCACTGGGCTGCCGTGTTTCGTGCTCCTCCATGGTACTAGTACTCCAGTGGAAAACTTGAGTACACCGCACGGTTCTTTGCTCCTCCTCAGGTCGTCAACAACATTTATATGAGCTGTCAAATCACAAGGCCCCGCCTTCCAGCAGTAATGAGCCATTAAATCACAAAGGCCCTCGCCTCTCATGAAACCGACCAAGCGAGACTGCCCCACCCTCCAGCCTTTTAAATGCATACTTTTGTAGAATAGTAGTATCGATGGATTGCGCCATGGAGAAAAACTAACAAAATGGAATTAAAGGAAAACGGTGGTACATATAGAGAGCGCTCGTCGCAAAATTATGCATATAGTACTATTAGAAAAGCTGGTACATGCTTAGATGGGGTGCTAAATTCTATTAAAGAAATTAGCATACCTATTTAATTCTTGGGTTTTTATTAGTTATGCCACTAGTTGTATCTCACAACTCAGTTTTGCCATTAGAAGTTACAACTACTCAAAAATGTCATCGATCCGTGAAATGCTTGCTCAAAAATGCAATTAGATATCTAAAATATGCCATCGTTCCGTTAGATGTTTGCTCGAAAATGCCATTAGACATATTGTTATTTTCATGTCAAACCCGTTGACGACGTTATATCACAAAAATAAGCCCTGACCCACATGTCGATTCTCTCTATCTCACAATGATAAGTGTGGCCCCGCTTGTCAGGAGTAACCAAGCGACTAATTTTACAGGAAAATAAGAACGCTATTGGGATCAAGTAGGCCCCACAGTTTATTGTACTGTAGTAAGATAGAGGGAGAGCTGGCATGTTGGTCCATAGGTATTTATGTCATTATAACATGGTAAAAGATATTTGAGTCACAATAATGGTGTCCGACACAACACACCCCTCAAATAAAACTAAGCACCCTAAAATTCTTTGACAACTAAACTGCTAGCTCTATGATGTTGGCCATATATATTGTACGTATATAATGTGAAGAAATGAATGGTAGTACTACCAACTACAAGATGAACTATAAGAAATACTAGTATGTACGAGAGTTAAAGTAACGAGAAGAAACATAACATAGTTCTGCTGGGGGCTCAGCACAACACAACCCTCAAATAAAACTAAGCACCCTGAAATTAAACTAAGCAACTAATCCAGTAGACACTGCATTACAACCACCATGAGCAACAACACTGCCAGCTTACTCGGACTCCTCGTCCACATGTTCGACTTCGTCCTTGTCCCTCTTCCTCTTGGCCGACACTTCTTTGGTTGAACCGCACACTTGGCTCTCGCCCTTCATCCAACCCTTATAGATATTGCAACAAAGGTAGGCATCCATTACAACGTAATTGATATGGTCTCTATCTAGTACATTCCATTGCCATGCAAGATGAAACTTGGGCGGAGGTTTCGTCAGTTTACCGTACGAAGGATCAACCATGGCTGCTGCTAGGGTCGGGATTGAAGGTTGACGGGAGGACACGAGAACATTCCTCTAGAGGTCCAAGGGCTGGCCTACAACAAGGACTATCCGACCTAGGATTTCTTTGTCGTTCCTAAAGTCTATAGAAACAAATTTGACTTTGTTGCCCCCGAGGAAGTTCTTAAAATCCTCCCACTCAATGTCGGCATGGCATATGTGGTAGACCAAGCACAAGTTATGCATGCAAACATGGATCATGGCGGGCTTCTTCTTCTCTTCCTCCTTTATATTCTTCTCTTTTCCCAAGACTGTGGTGTACTCAACATCCAACCCAACAATCCACTCATCACCCTTTGAGTATTCAAACATGCGTCTGAAGCAAGCAAGGCATCCTTTCACCGTTGTGGAAGAACGGGTGTAGATGACATCGAGCTCATCGTCGGTGATGGTTCTAACCTTGTACTCACCGCTGATCATGGAGATTTGGGACGCCATGGATTTGGGAGGAGGGTTAGGATTAGTGGAACTGTTGTAATGTGAAAGGACGGGATGACTAGGAGCGAACTACCATAATGTTAAAGGATAGTCGGGGACGAGTAGGAGCGAACTGCTAGCGGTTTTCTGATTGTAAAAATGTTGAGTGGGGCATGCGAACGACAGGGCTTACCATCCTCCCATGATACGGGCTTCCGAGAGCCCTTGGATCTAAGATCGAACGGTTGAATGGCATGACCTATTGGTGAATATCCAACCCTGGAGGGTTTTTCTGCAAATTTTTAGCAACTCAGCATGCGATCGTTAGATCTCAAATCCAAGTGCTGTCAGTAGCCGTATCATGGTCGCGCCTACCATGACCATCGCCTCGCTCACGCGATCGCGCCCTTGGAGATTTCAGATGGCTATAAATGAGCATTTTGTGCCTACTTCGCATGCATGAAACTACTTCCTCCGTCTAGGTGCGTTACGCTATCTGATATTGGCATGTCATACATAGTCATCACTTAGTCACTCATACAACAAGGTTAGTTGTAAGGTTACCTATAAGAGTATTTTTTTACTTCTCTCTATCTCTTTCTTCGTACTCCCTCCGTTTCAGTTTACAAGTCCTGTGCGCATACCTAGGTTGTCAATTTTATCACCGTAATGTAAACTATATACCACAAAAATTATACCGTTTGAAAATAGAACATCTGAAGTTTATAATGCTATTTTCTTGTAATACTGTATATGTCTTCTATTAGGTTGGTCAAATTGATGACCTAGGGGTACGCGCACACCTTGTAAACTGACAGAGAGGGAGTAGTACTTATTGCATTTGCCAAAAGGAGTAAGGAGTACAGTACTTGGCACCTGTATACCATGGAGGTGGTCAGGAATTAGGAGACTCAGGAATTAGGAGACTCACGCCGGTCGTAGCGCTGCAATTAAAATGATAATGGCAAGTCAAATCACAGGCCCCACCTGTCCAGCAGTAGCTCGCCATCAAATCACATAGCCCTACGTTTGCAGTAGCCTACTCCCTCATCTTCTCGCCTCTCTGTCGAACCGACTAGGCGGAACTGCCCACCTACCACGTGGGAAAAGCCTCGCCCTCGACTTTTAAATATAATTTGATAGAGGCAAAGGTGTCCCGTCTTTCGATGAGATGATGGATATCGCTTTGTTGGCAGTCGACTTTGACGATCCGACTACGAATGTGCGAGGACGTCGCGCCTTAGCAATCGCTAAACCAACTCCGAGAGGTTATTGACCACGCCGGAGCACGATCAACCTGACCACGAGGGTCTGTTTCCTGCGAGCAAACGAAGAACAAGCAAGAAACTGAGATTGCAATCTGGATATTGCGAATATAAGATGAAAGCTTTATTGATCAAGGTGGGGTTCTGTCACGCCTTTGTCTGGTCGTTGAACACAAACGAAGTACGCGAAGTTGCAGCTATGGCGAACTTTTAATCTAAACAAAACCCAAAGTCTAAACGATGCCCTAAGGGCTGTATATATGGAGGAAGAGGGGGGAATTTCGTGGCCCTTGGTGGAGGGGTCCGAAATCAACCCTATCTCTTGTTTCCCCACACATACGGACTCTAAAAATAGCCTATACTTATGTATTTCGAAATTACATGGGCCTGGCCCAATAATAAGGTGACACAGCACCTAAAATAGCCTCGGCACGAAATTTATGAAGTGGAATCTTGTATATTTCGTCCAAGGCTTCATGCACCCATTATGGTGGCTTCAAAGTCCTGAAATCATCACTTGTAACTCCGTTCTTGTTCCCCTTGCGCATGCCATCATCTCCATGCTTGTTCTTGCTCCAATGTTCATCCTTCTCCAAGCTAGGCCCTTCATTTGTAAGCAAAACAAATGTATCCAATTTAGGCAGCATCATATTCTCACGAACATTAGAATCAATACCAAGAAACGAAAGTACCTGGTAATTTAGTTGGCGTGCACGAGCTCTAGTAATTGGTCCAGTATGTATAGCAGCAGGGGCTGTGGGTGTAACAATTGTATTGATGTCCTCATCATCCTCCCCTTCTTGAAATGAAGTCGTCCTCGACGGAAGTTCATCTTCCTCACCCAAATAAGGCTTCAAATCTGCAATGTTAAAAGTGGGACTAACCCCAAAATCTACAGGCAGCTCAAGTTTATATGCATTATCATTTATTTTCTCTAACACCTTAAAGGGACCATCAGCACATGGCATTAACTTTGATTTGCGCAAACCAGGAAATCTATCCTTACGCAAATGTAACCAAACAAGATCTCCAGGTGCAAACACAACATGTTTTCTACCCTTATCTCCAGCAAGTTTATATTTAGCATTCATACGCTCAATGTTTTCCTTAGTTAACTCATGCATTTTTAAAATCAATTCAGCACGTTGTTTAGCATCAAAATTAACCTTCTCCGAAGATGGAAGAGGCAACAAATCAATAGGTGCACGAGGTAGGAAACCATACACAACTTCAAAAGGGCACATCTTAGTAGTAGAATGCAATGAACGATTATAAGCAAATTCAATATGAGGCAAGCATTCCTCCCACATTTTCTTATTATTCTTCAAAACAGCCCTAAGCATAGTAGACAATGTTCTATTGACTACTTCAGTTTGTCCATCAGTTTGGGGGTGACAAGTAGTACTAAAAAGCAGTTTAGTCCCCAACTTAGCCCATAAAAACTCCAAAAGTGGCTAAGAAATTTAGTATCACGATCTGAAATAATAGTATTTGGCACACCATGCAAGCGAATAATTTCACGAAAGAACAAATCAGCAACATTAACAGCATCATCGCTTTTATGACATGGTATAAAGTGTGCCATTTTCGAGAATCTATCCACGACAACAAATATGCTATCCCTCCCCTTCTTTGTTCGAGGTAAACCTAAAACAAAGTCCATAGATATATCCTCCCAAGGAACACTAGGTACAGGCAAAGGCATATATAAACCATGAGGATTGAGTCGTGACTTAGCTTTTTGACATGTAGTGCAGCGAGCAATAAAACGCTCAACATCCCGTCTCATCTTTGGCCAAAAGAAATGTGTAGCAAGTACGTCCTCCGTCTTCTTCACGCCAAAGTGTCCCATTAATCCTCCTCCATGCGCCTCCTGCAACAACAAAAGACGAACGGAGCTAGCTGGAATGCATAGCTTGTTAGCACGAAACACAAATCCATCGTTAATGACAAACTTGTTCCACATTCTTCCTTCTTTGCAATTCTGCATTACATCTTTAAAATCAGCATTATGCACATTGATAGAGGCGGGGTGTCCCGATCTTTCGATGAGATGATAACTATCGATTTGGTGGAGACGACTATGACGATCCGACTACAAACGTGCACGACGTTGCGCCTTAGCAATCGCTAAACCAACTCCGAGAGGTTATTGACCATGCTGGAGCACAATCAACCTGACCACGAAGGTCTATTCCTGCAAGCAATCGAAGAACGAGCAAGAATATGATAAAGCAATCTGAATATTGCGAATATATATGAAGTATTGATAATGGTGGGGATCCGGAAGCGGTCTTGGTCTGGTCGTTGGACACAAACGAAGTACACGAAGTTGCAATGGCTAACTTTTAACTAAACAAATCCCAAGGAAAAGCTACTAGATGGATCTACTTATATAGGAGCAAGGGGTGGCGGCCAAGGAGGTGGGAGGACGTCCCAAGGCAGCCTAAAACTAAATCTAGGTCGTACAAGGCCAATGGGCCCAAGTGGAGGTGATGTAACACCTTTGGACTTGTAGTTTGACTCGGATTCTGCTGCAGCATCAGATTGTTTCGTCCACAACTCAACGCTCCGGACGAATTTGAAGGTTATTCCAATTGGGTTGGAAAGTGCACGAAATCTAGTTTCCAACAAAAAAAGAATCACCCAATTCGGAGTCCGTATGAAAAACTTGTGTGCGTTTTGAGTCAGGTATGTCTGTGCAGTCCGAATCTGAATCCAGAACGTGAGAGACTTGGACTCTATCTTCTCTTGGGCCAAAAGTGACGTGAGAGAACTTTTTGGACAGCAAATAAACATCTCTTTCTTCCTTATCTTCATATGTGGATTGTACAAATGTCCCATACACCTGCAATTAGACAAAACACAAAAGTGTGTGAAGTATTTTTGTTCTGGATAACATAAATAGATTATTGAATAGTTTGCACTAGAAATCACCTGACAAATATGCATATATGCAATATTTTTGGTCATAACCAAGGTAGTCATGTCCTCATCAAAAAGGGCACATCTTAGTAGTAGAATGCAATGAACGATTATAAGCAAATTCAATATGAGGCAAGCATTCCTCCCACATTTTCTTATTATTCTTCAAAACAGCCCTAAGCATAGTAGACAACGTTCTATTGACTACTTCAGTTTGTCCATCAGTTTGGGGGTGACAAGTAGTACTAAAAAGCAGTTTAGTCCCCAACTTAGCCCATAAACATCTCCAAAAGTGGCTAAGAAATTTAGTATCACGATCTGAAACAATAGTATTTGGCACACCATGCAAGCGAATAATTTCACGAAAGAACAAATCAGCAACATTAACAGCATCATCACTTTTATGACATGGTATAAAGTGTGCCATTTTCGAGAATCTATCCACGACAACAAATATGCTATCCCTCCCCTTCTTTGTTCGAGGTAAACCTAAAACAAAGTCCATAGATATATCCTCCCAAGGAACACTAGGTACAGGCAAAGGCATATATAAACCATAAGGATTGAGTCGTGACTTAGCTTTTTGACATGTAGTGCAGCAAGCAATAAAACGCTCAACATCCCATCTCATCTTCGGCCAAAAGAAATGTGTAGCAAGTACGTCCTCCGTCTTCTTCACGCCAAAGTGTCCCATTAATCCTCCTCCATGCGCCTCCTGAAACAACAAAAGACGAACGGAGCTAGCTGGAATGCATAGCTTGTTAGCACGAAACACAAATCCATCGTTAACAACAAACTTGTTCCACATTCTTCCTTCTTTACAATTCTGCATTACATCTTTAAAATCAGCATCATGCACATATTGATCTTTGATGGTCTCCAAACCAAATATTTTGAAGTCAAGTTGTGAAAGCATAGTATAGCGACGAGACAATGCATCAGCAATAACATTTTCTTTTCCCTTCTTGTGTTTAATGACATAAGGGAAAGTCTCAATGAATTCAACCCATTTAGCATGTCTACGATTCAGTTTAGCTTGACTTTTAATATGTTTCAAAGATTCATGATCAGAATGTATAACAAATTCTTTGGGCCATAAATAATGTTGCCATGTTTCTAAAGTCCGAACAAGAGCATATAATTCTTTATCATAAGTAGAATAATTCAGACTAGGCCCACTCAATTTTTCAGAAAAGTATGCAACAGGTTTGCCATCTTGTAATAACACACCTCCTAATCATATTCCACTAGCATCACATTCAAGCTCAAAAGTCTTATTAAAATCAGGAAGTTGGAGTAAAGGAGCATGTGTCAACTTATCTTTCAATACCGTGAAGGCTTCTTCCTGTGCGGTACCCCAAAGAAAAGGCACATCTTTCTTTGTAAGCTCATTGAGAGATGCAGCAATGGTGCTGAAATCTCTCACAAAACGCCTATAGAATCCAGCGAGGCCAAGAAAACTCCTCACTTGTGTGACTGTTTTGGGCTGCGGCCAACTCTCAATAGCTTCAATCTTGGCTTTATCAACTTCAATTCCCTGTGGAGTAACAACATAGCTAAGAAAAGATACTCGGTCGGTGCAAAAGGTGCACTTCCCAAGGTTACCAAACAAACGTGCATCACGTAGAGCAATAAAAACAGCACGTAAATGTTCCAAATGTTCTTCCAAAGATCTGCTATAAATCAATATGTCATCAAAGTAAACTACCACAAATCGGCCAATGAAAGCACGTAAAACTTAGTTCATTAATCTCATGAAAGTACTAGGTGCATTAGTTAACCCAAAAGGCATGACTAACCACTCATATAATCCAAACTTAGTTTTAAATGTTGTTTTCCATTCATCTCCCAATTTCATACGAATTTGATGGTAGCCACTACGCAAATCAACTTTGGAGAATATTGTAGAGCCACTCAATTCATCAAGCATATCATCTAGCCTAGGAATAGGATGACGATAACGAATAGTAATATTATTAATGCCTCTACAATCAACACACATACGTGATGTACCATCCTTTTTCGGCACTAGAATAATAGGAACAACACAAGGACTAAGGGATTCGCGTATATAACCTTTGTCGAGAAGCTCTTGCACTTGACGCATAATCTCCTTCGTCTCCTCTGGATTGGTACGGTATGGTGCACGGTTTGGCAGTGAAGCACCGGGAATTAAGTCAATCTGATGCTCAATCCCTCGAATAGGCGGTAATCCCGGTGGCACGTCTTGTGGAAAAACGTCAGCGAACTCCTGCAAAATGTTAGTGACAGCAGGAGGCAAAGAGGAAGGCACGTCCTCGAATGAAAATAATGCCTCTTTGCACACAAAAGCATAGCAAACAGATTTGCTGAAATCTAGCTCATCAATATCAGATTTGGTGGCAAATAAACATGCACTTTTCAGTTTAATTTCAGAAGCAACACTAGATGGTTTATTATTAGGCTTCATTTGTTGCTCAAATTCTTTTGCCACAATCTGATTTTCACTCTTATTCTTCTCCTGTTGTGCTTTATTAGCTCTATTAATATCATCTTTCAAAATGGAATCAGGAGTCATAGGAAGCAAAGTAATATTTTTATCCTTATGAACAAGAGTATAGTGATTGTTTCTACCATGGTGTACAGAATTTTTATCAAATTGCCATGGTCTACCAAGTAATAAGGAACATGCTTGCATAGGTACCACATCACAATCAACATAATCAGCATATGTAGAGATACTAAAATGCACACGAACAGTATGTGTTACCTTAACCTTGCCGCTGTTGTTGAACCATTGGATCTAGTAAGGATGTGGATGTGGTCTTGTGGTGAGAGAAAGCTTCTCCACCATCTCCATGCTAGCCAAGTTGTTGCAGCTCCCTCCGTCTATTATGACGCGCACAGAACGTTCCTTCACAACTCCCTTGGTATGGAACAAATTGTGCCTCTGATTTTGCTTAGCTTGTGTGACCTGCACACTCAAAACACGTTGAGCAACTAAACATTCATACCTGTCAGCGTCTTCAGGAGCCATGTATTGCGTCTCATGATCAGAATCATCTCCACCATGTTCTTCACGTGTAATAAGAGCCAATGTCTCCTCATCATAGTCACTAGCGGACTCATATCCACCATCCGCGGTAGCAATCATCACACGCGGAGATTTGCATTCCCTCGCATAATGACCTCCTCCCTTACAACGACGACAAATAATATCACTTGTGTGCCCTGTTGATGCCATGGAAGAAGAAGAACGCTGTGCAGGCCCCGCAGGTGCGCTCTTGGCAGATAATGGTGGTTGTGCCTGTTTTCTTGTATCACGGCTGGAGGTGGCACCGGATGGAGGTGCTGGTGCAGTTGAAGTAGAAGATGCACGTGGTGTCCATGATGAAGGTCGGCCTGCAGAAAAGTTAGTGATGAGGACATGACTACCTTGGATATGACCAAAAATATTGCATATATGCATAGTTGTCAGGTGATTTCTAGTGCAAACTATTCAATAATCTATTTGTGTTATCCAGAACAAAAATACTTCACACACTTTTGTGTTTTGTCTAATTGCAGGTGTATGGGACATTTGTACAATCCACATATGAAGATAAGGAAGAAAGAGATGTTTATTTGCTGTCCAAAAAGTTCTCTCACGTCACTTTTGGCCCAAGAGAAGATAGAGTCCAAGTCTCTCACGTTCTGGATTCAGATTCGGACTGCACAGACATACCTGACTCAAAACGCACACAAGTTTTTCATACGGACTCCGAATTGGGTGATTCTTTTTTTGTTGGAAACTAGATTTCGTGCACTTTCCAACCCAATTGGAATAACCTTCAAATTCGTCCGGAGCGTTGAGTTGTGGACGAAACAATCTGATGCTGCAGCAGAATCCGAGTCAAACTACAAGTCCAAAGGTGTTACATCACCTCCACTTGGGCCCATTGGCCTTGTACGACCTAGATTTAGTTTTAGGCTGCCTTGGGACGTCCTCCCACCTCCTTGGCCGCCACCCCTTGCTCCTATATAAGTAGATCCATCTAGTAGCTTTTCCTTGGGATTTGTTTAGTTAAAAGTTAGCCATTGCAACTTCGTGTACTTCGTTTGTGTCCAACGACCAGACCAAGACCGCTTACGGATCCCCACCATTATCAATACCTCATATATATTTGCAATATTCAGATTGCTTTATCATATTCTTGCTCGTTCTTCGATTGCTTGCAGGAATAGACCTTCGTGGTCAGGCTGACCGTGCTTCCGGCATCGTCAATAACCTCAGGAGATTGGTTTAGCGATTGCTAAGGCGCAACATCGTGCACGTTTGTAGTCGGATCGTCAAAGTCGTCTCCACCAAATCGATAGTTATCATCTCATCGAAAGATCGGGACACCCTCGCCTCTATCAGTACCACATCACAATCAACATAATCAGCATATGTAGAGATACTAAAATGCACACGAACAGTACGTGTTACCTTAACCTTGCCGCTGTTGTTGAACCATTGGATGTAGTAAGGATGTGGATGTGGTCTTGTGGTGAGAGAAAGCTTCTCCACCATCTCCATGCTAGCCAAGTTGTTGCAGCTCCCTCCGTCTATTATGACGCGCACAGAACGTTCCTTCACAACTCCCTTGGTATGGAACAAATTGTGCCTCTGATTTTGCTCAGCTTGTGTGACCTGCACACTCAAAACACGTTGAGCAACTAAACATTCATACCTGTCAGCGTCTTCAGGAGCCATGTATTGCGTCTCATGATCAGAATCATCTCCACCATGTTCTTCACGTGTAATAAGAGCCAATGTCTCCTCATCATAGTCACTAGCGGACTCATATCCACCATCCGCGGTAGCAATCATCACATGCGGAGATTTGCATTCTCTCGCATAATGACCTCCTCCCTTACAACGACGACAAATAATATCACTTGTGTGCCCTGTTGATGCCCTGGAAGAAGAAGAACTCTGTGCAGGCCCGGCAGGTGCACTCTTGGCAAATAATGGTGGTTGTTCCTGTTTTCTTGTATCACGGCTGTAGGAGGCACCTGATTGAGGTGCTGGTGCAGTTGAAGTAGAAGATGCACGCGGCGTCCATGAGGAAGGTCAGCCTGCAGAAAAGTTAGTTCGCGCTAATGCTTGTCGATCCTGCACTTCACGTTCAGCTTTACAAGCAAGATGGAATAAACGAGTGATATTAGTATACTCCTTATAGTCTAGAATGGTCTGAATCTCTCTATTTAATCCACCCAGAAAACGTGCAAGCATAGCTTCATTCTCCTCAACAATACCACATCGAATCATGCCAGTTTGTAATTCCTGATAATATTCTTCTACAGAATTTTTTCCTTGTCTTAAACGCTGCAATTTTTGAAGCAATTCACGTTGATAATATGGTGGAACCCAACGCGTACGCATAGCAGTTTTCAAAGCAGCCCAAGTAGTTGGAATAGGATATAATCTACAATGTTCAGACCACCATACACATGCAAAACTAGTGAAAGCACAAACAGCAGCAGCAACTCATCTCTCCTCAGGATATTGTAAACATGTAAATCGTTGTTCAGTTTCTAACTCCCAAGTAAGATATATATCAGGAACATATCTACCCTCAAATGGTGGAATATTCAATTTCAGTTTAGGAATATGGACATCATCTCGTACCTGAGGTGGTGGTGCAGGCCTACCATTACGAATATATACCTGAGGTCGACCTGCTGGTGGTTGTGCTGGTGGCTGCTCGTAGGTCTGATTTTGATCAACCTCATCCTCATAATCGCCCACATACTCATCATCCTCCTGGGTACCAGCAGCAGCAGTAGCAGGAGCCAAAGAAGCACCAACAGCAATAGCAGCGGCACCAGAATTTTGTCCTGGCTCAATAGGAACACGCTGTGCTCGTCCATACTGATTCGGAAGGGGGCGTAGTTGTTGTTGTTGCAGAGGTGCGACAGGTGCAGCCGGTGGTGGAAGACGCGCAAGCAGTTCATTAAATCTGTTATCGAGCTTTGTTTCGAACGTCTTCTCAAGGCCAGTGATCTTCTCCATGGCCTCTTCAAAATTGTTCAGCACATCTTGTACCTGTTCAGTCATCATTTGCTGAAACTTATCATAAAGCTCCTTGTTCGATAAGTTCTCCCAGTCAATCTCGTCGGCTTGTGATCCTGGCATGGTTAGCAGCAATAGAAACACACAAGAATATGATCCTACAGACTACTAAGAAGTGGTGGTGGTGTATCACAAATCCGTCAAGCAAATCTCAAATTCTTACCAGTTCTTACCCAGCAGCAGGCGGTGATCGGCAACCGTTGTAGTCAAAAACTCTCAAAGCTTGGATAGAGCGATTACCAGGGAGAGTCAAACACACGACGTAGATGTATGTGGAGCTGGGAAGGCTTATAGTATGGTAGCAAAAAGGGTCAGCAATAATCAATTCAGAGATGCAAAGTTGAATAAACGCTCAACGACGGTACTGTGCTGGTCCTAGGCTAGACTGTGCTAGAGACGCGAGCCTAGAACACCAACAAAATCACGGCGCGGCACGTAAACAAGGGAAAAGCACACTCTGAAAATTTTTTTGCGCTCCTTTTTTTTGCGCTCTTTTTTTTGCGCTGCTTTTTTTTGCGAAAAATCACTATAATGGCGAGTGTCTCAAAACTCTTCCTAGGTCAAACTGACAGGATGGGCACGAATTTTTTTTTCGACCAAATTTTTTTTTTCGACTGCCCGGACCCAAAAACTGGAAACGGGTCAAAAAAACTTCCTATAATGGCACCTGTCTCAAAACACTCAGAAACACCTAAAAATAGGATAGCCAGAATTTTTTTCGAAAAATGCGTTTTCGAAAAATTTTGGGCCTAAACGGAGCGTGGTTTCCCGACTCTTTTTTTTTCCCGAAACCTACTCCGGCAAGGAAACACGAATCGGAAACTAGATGGATCTCGAAAACAAACCTAATAAGCAAGGAACTCAGATTGGTGGTGGATATATGGTGGTGGTATATGGCAGCGGTGGTGGTAGCGGTGGTAGTATATGGATATGGATCGGTGGTGGTATATGGACACGGATTGGTGGTGGTATATGGATACGGATTCGGAGCGGTGGTGGTAGATGGCAGGGGCGATGATGATGGTGCGGCGGCGGCGTGACAACTTATGACCAGAACTCGAAACTCTAAAAGACTAGACTCTAAGACCAGCAACTAGACCGACGATGCAACCGCAAATTCAACAAAGCAAAACCCTAAAAAGATTATGCAAAGGCTCAGATTGGTTCGGATATGATGAACTAACCCTAAATTTTTTTTGTGCCTGTTTCGTGGACTGTAGGTATGAAGAACAGACTCGATCTAAACTACGAAAAACTGTAAAATCTCACCGAGCAACCTGGAAATCTGATACCACTTGATAGAGGCAAAGGTGTCCCGTCTTTCGATGAGATGATGGATATCGCTTTGGTGGCAGTCGACTTTGACGATCCGACTACGAACGTGCGAGGACGTCGCGCCTTAGCAATCGCTAAACCAACTCCGAGAGGTTATTGACCACGCCGGAGCACGATCAACCTGACCACGAGGGTCTGTTTCCTGCGAGCAAACGAAGAACAAGCAAGAAACTGAGATTGCAATCTGGATATTGCGAATATAAGATGAAAGCTTTATTGATCAAGGTGGGGTTCTGTGACGCCTTTGTCTGGTCGTTGAACACAAACGAAGTACGCGAAGTTGCAGCTATGGCGAACTTTTAATCTAAACAAAACCCAAAGTCTAAACGATGCCCTAAGGGCTGTATATATGGAGGAAGAGGGGGGGAATTTCGTGGCCCTTGGTGGAGGGGTCCGAAATCAACCCTATCTCTTGTTTTCCCACACATACGGACTCTAAAAATAGCTTATACTTATGTATTTCGAAATTACATGGGCCTGGCCCAATAATAAGGTGACGCAGCACCTAAAATAGCCTCGGGACGAAATTTATGAAGTGGCATCTTGTATATTTCGTCCAAGGCTTCATGCACCCATTATGGTGGCTTCAAAGTCCTGAAATCATCACTTGTAACTCCGTTCTTGTTCCCCTTGCGCATGCCATCATCTCCATGCTTGTTCTTGCTCCAATGTTCATCCTTCTCCAAGCTAGGCCCTTCATTTGTAAGCAAAACAAATGTATCCAATTTAGGCAGCATCATATTCTCATGAACATTAGAATCATTACCAAGAAACGAAAGTACCTGGTAATTTAGTTGGCGTGCACGAGCTCTAGTAATTGGTCCAGTATGTATAGCAGCAGGGGCTGTGGGTGTAACAATTGTATTGATGTCCTCATCATGCGAGGACGTCGCGCCTTAGCAATCGCTAAACCAACTCCGAGAGGTTATTGACCACGCCGGAGCACGATCAACCTGACCACGAGGGTCTGTTTCCTGCGAGCAAACAAAGAACAAGCAAGAAACTAAGATTGCAATCTGGATATTGCGAATATAAGATGAAAGCTTTATTGATCAAGGTGGGGTTCTGTGACGCCTTTGTCTGGTCGTTGAACACAAACGAAGTACGCGAAGTTGCAGCTATGGCGAACTTTTAATCTAAACAAAACCCAAAGTCTAAACGATGCCCTAAGGGCTGTATATATGGAGGAAGAGGGGGGAATTTCGTGGCCCTTGGTGGAGGGGTCCGAAATCAACCCTATCTCTTGTTTCCCCACACATACGGACTCTAAAAATAGCCTATACTTATGTATTTCGAAATTACATGGGCCTGGCCCAATAATAAGGTGACGCAGCACCTAAAATAGCCTCGGGACAAAATTTATGAAGTGGCATCTTGTATATTTCGTCCAAGGCTTCATGCACCCATTATGGTGGCTTCAAAGTCCTGAAATCATCACTTGTAACTTCGTTCTTGTTCCCCTTGCGCATGCCATCATCTCCATGCTTGTTCTTGCTCCAATGTTCATCCTTCTCCAAGCTAGGCCCTTCATTTGTAAGCAAAACAAATGTATCCAATTTAGGCAGCATCATATTCTCATGAACATTAGAATCATTACCAAGAAACGAAAGTACCTGGTAATTTAGTTGGCGTGCACGAGCTCTAGTAATTGGTCCAGTATGTATAGCAGCAGGGGCTGTGGGTGTAACAATTGTATTGATGTCCTCATCATAATTTTGTATCCATGGATTGTGCCATGGAGCAAAGCCTCAAGAAAACGGCAGTACACATGTATACAACACGTCCGTCGCGTTCCCGTCACACCCCAGATGGTCGGTCGGTCTGGCACGCCGCTCTCTGAATGGAACGCGGGTCATATTGCGTTTGCACACACATGTGGGACCGCAATTGAGAACTAACTATAGGCTCACTCCCCAGCCCCCAAGTCAGCTGAGTTAATAGAAGAGAGAGACGAGCGATAGTACTGGAGCAGTGTTGTACAAACATCAGTGCCTGGACGATCCCTGCATGACACGGAAGATCAGTTCGTCCATGCAGACCAGACTCTAGCAGATGGCTGGATTGGCTATCGTCTACATATTGTGCAAGCTGTGTTGTACAGGGCTGTAGTTCTAATGAGAAATCGAAAAAAAGGTTTCTTGTCATCTCGCAATATTAGGTGTCATGTGCGTCAGATCACTGCGAGGGTTAAACAGCGACAACCGAGTAGCTCCAAGGCGCTGGTCATTGGTGGCACATGCACGAAGACTACTTGGCTGCCATCTAGGTCAAGCCGGCTATGTTAATTAGGACATTTATTGATGGATCCCGTTTCTACGAGTTTATCTCTAATTTGAGCTTTGATCCTCGTCTAGTTTGTCCGTCGGGATTCATGTTGTCTCCTTGGGGCAGTGAGGTTATGGTTTCTTGTCATGTGGCATTTTTCGTGTTATATGTTAATCCAGTGCTTCAGATCAAAATGCAGACAACTACACCTCCGGGGCACATGCATGAAGAACTCTCGACTGTCATTGATGAGGTCAAGCCGGCTCCCTTAGATAAAAGAAAACTAGTCCACTATATAGTGATAGAGGCGGGGTGTCCCGATCTTTCGATGAGATGATAACTATCGATTTGGTGGAGACGACTTTGACGATCCGACTACAAACGTGCAACGACGTTGTGCCTTAGCAATTGCTAAACCAACTCCGAGAGGTTATTGACCACGCCGGAACACGATCAACCTGACCACGAAGGTCTATTCCTGCAAGCAATCGAAGAACAAGCAAGAATATGATAAAAGCAATCTGAATATCGCGAATATGTATGAAGTATTGATAATGGTGGGGATCCGAAAAGTGGTCTTGGTCTGGTCGTTGGACACAAACGAAGCACACGAAGTTGCAATGGCTAACTTTTAACTAAACAAATCCCAAGGAAAAGCTACTAGATGGATCTACTTATATAGGAGCAAGGGGTGGTGGCCAAGGAGGTGGGAGGACGTCCCAAGGCAGCCTAAAACTAAATCTAGGTCGTACAAGGCCAATGGGCCCAAGTGGAGGTGATGTAACACCTTTGGACTTGTAGTTTGACTCGGATTCTGCTGCAGCATAAGATTGTTTCGTCCACAACTCAGTGCTCCGGACGAATTTGAAGGTGATTCTAATTGGGTTGGAAAGTGCACGAAATCTAGTTTCCAACAAAAAAAGAATCACCCAATTCGGAGTCCGTATGAAAAACTTGTGTGCGTTTTGAGTCAGGTGTGTCTGTGTAGTCCGAATCTGAATCCAGAACGTGAGAGACTTGGACTCTATCTTCTCTTGGGCCAAAAGTGACGTGAGAGAACTTTTTGGACAGCAAATAAACATCTCTTTCTTCCTTATCTTCATATGTGGATTGTACAAATGTCCCATACACCTGCAATTAGACAAAACACAAAAGTGTGTGAAGTATTTTTGTTCTAGATAACATAAATAGATTATTGAATAGTTTGTATGCAATATTTTTGGTCATATCCAAGGTAGTCATGTCCTCATCATATAGGCAGGAGCCTCCGCACTTGCTTGCTAGTGTTGCTTTCTTCACACCGTCTCGTCCTCACCAGATCTAAACACGACAGCAGTGTCCACACTCTCTCTCTGGTCACCACTGGTCACAGATCTAGCCGGATCCTCTCCGTCGAGGAAGGTGAGAAGGTGCAATGTTCACGTGGTCGTCCTTGGCAACGACTCTTACCCATTGCCGGTGCGTCCCGATTAGCATGCCTTGCCATTCTTTCCCATGCAACGCCAGCTAGGGAGGGCCTCCGACCCCTTCTTACTCACTGCCGTAGTTTGGGCAGATCCGAATCCCGCCACCCACCTCGCGACATCCCGGCGACCCTCAGGTATAACTTCCATCGAAACTAGCCTTGCTCTACTTCCCCATCTCCTGACATTGCTGTATTTGTATATTTTACTATTTCTCAGGCTCCCTCCTAGATAGGATCGATCGGCTGTTCGAAAGCCACCTAAATTTTTACTGTTAAGAGGTAAAACTAGTTCATGCAGTCGAATCTAGTACTACTTGGTTCAAACAGGGAAGAAAGGGGGTGGGGGTGGGGGAAGATTTGTTACCTGAATCTAGGACTTGGTCGAAAGAGGAAATAATGGGGGCGAAAAGTAGCAAAGACTGGCTATCCCACTGGTTTGTTGGTCTAATAGGGAAATAAAGGGAAATGCAGTACAAACTTAATATAGATTGATCTATTGTTTAAAAAGGAAAGAAAGTGGGGACTAGGGGACAAGTCAATAGAGTATGTGAAGCACTAGATTTGCTAGCCTCACATAGTATAAGGTGGCTATACAGAACAAAAATGGGACCAACCCAAATATCTTATTCTGATGTTTGTTGCCCCGAGCCCCTCTTGTGTAATGCCACCGGTAAAATGTAGCAGTCGCACTGTTAAAAGTAAGGACACGTTAAACCAATGTTGTTTTTCATGTAATGCATTTAGTAATATGAATCAATGTCACTGTTTTTCATGTCCTGCTAAATTTCCCATTAAGATAGGTTGCTTCTTTTTGTTATAAATGCAACTGTCCTGGCCCGCCTACTCTCCCGTGCCCAAATACCAACTCTTTAGTAGCTGTTAATGTAATGTTGCTAGTAAAATGAAGCAATGGCACCATTAAAGTAATGTCATATTTAACAGTTTTCATAGTTAATTCTAATGCCCACACTAATATCTAGGAATGTTGCTGCTTTAGAAATTTCTATTGTCCTTGTAGGATCGCCATTCATATAAGGAACATGCTTCTTTTCATTTGATGTATGATTCATCACTTGTTAGTCACCCTCCTTTCCATAATTTTTGTGCAAACAGAGATATACATTTCATGCTTGATCTTATTTGAACTACAAAAATGATATCCAAATTATAGCTGTACATTCCACGAGCTTCACAACCAACCTTGATGTTGCTCAATTTTATTGCAACTAATGAAGAAGAAGCTGCTAGCTCATCGGACATTGCTTCATTTTAGGTGAACTGCACAAAAAGGTCCCATGAATTGAATCATCCATGTTGGTGACTGGTGTCATCCCTTCTATGATGGCGTTGACTGTAGATATGGTTCCCATCATGAGGTATGTTCCTTTTTGGTTAGACCATTTACCAAAGATCCTGCATGTTGAGTCTGCTCTTGTGCTACTGTTTTTGCACTGCCATGATAAAGTAGTAATGTTATTATTTTGCACCTTAATCTAGTGGCACTATTAATTTGAGGCAAGGTTTTGGCACCGCTAGTGCCACTGATTTTTTGTATATCAATAGAGGGGGTTTCCTCCGATTTCATTAAACCCAACCATAGAGAACCATTATCCGACAACATCTCAGTGTAAACGAGTAGTTATGCAACTACTACTAGAACGAAATGAGTACTAGCAGGAGACATGTTCGCCACATGAGCTAGGCAGGTAGGGGGATGCAACAACAGCTCGACCAAGTTTGGATTACAACCCAAATGCTACCACAGAAACACCAGGGGGGAAGATAGGGACTGAAAGAGCCAGCCCTTGGACTTGACCACAATATCATCCATATAAGCCTCAATGTTCCTGTGCAACTGTGGTTCAAAACCAACCTGGACTGCTCTTGCAAAGGTGGACCCAACACTCTTCAACCCGAAAGGCATGCGCACAAAGCAATATGTACCACATGGGGTGAAGAATGAGGTCTTTTCTTCATCTTCCTTGGACATAAAGATCTGATGCTATCCAGAGTATGCATCCAGAAAGGAGAGTAAATCACATCCGGAAGTGGAATGCACAATCTGGTCGATACGCGGCAAGGGGAATGGGTCCTTTGGGCATGCCTTGTTCAAATCCGTGAAATGTATGTAAAGCCTCCATTTCCCATTAGCCTTGCGCACAACCACTGGGTTCGCTAACCACGTTGGATGTAACACTCCTTTGACCAAACCAGCTGCCTCAAGTTTCTTGATCTCCTCGGCAATGAATTGCTACCGCTCCAAGGCTGATTTTGGACCTTCTGCTTGATGGGTCGGGCATGTGGGTAGACAACAAGGTGGTGCTCGATTACCTCCCTGGGAACACCGGGGATATCAGACGGTTGCCAGGCAAAGACATCAATATTCGCCCGCGGGAAGGCAACGAGCGCGCTTTCCTATTTGTCGTCAAGGGTGGCACTTATAGTGAAAGTACCATCAGCGCCAACCAGCCATGCCGATACCTTTTTAACTTGGGGTGCAGCAGCCTTGGATTTCTTGTTGTAGGAACTCTTCGGCATGTCATCAACAGGTGTGGCGCACTCCAAAGAGGTATGCTTCCTGGAGTCCTTGCCGGTGCCTCTACGAGCCTTCTCCTTTCCTTCACTTTCCTTGGCGGGAACTGCGGCCTCAGCGGCCTCTGCCGCGACCGTGTCCCGGTACATCTTATCCATGAAGTTAATGGCGTCTTTCTGGTCAGACGAAATAGAAATGACGCCCATCAACCCTGACATCTTCAAAGTGTTGTAGGCATACTGGGATGGCGCCATGAACTTGGCCAGGGCCGGACGCCCTAGGATTCCATTGTATGGCAGGGGGAGGTCGACCACATCAAACACAACCTTCTCAGTCCTATAGTTCAACTGTCCTCCGAATGTCACTAGCAACGTTATCTTTCCCTTATGATGACTCCTCCGGGATTGACTCCTTGGAAACGTGCCAATGGCCTTAAGGTCATCCTCTTCTATCTGGAGTTTGCTGATAACCTTTGGGGAAATCAGATTCAACCCTGCCCTGCCGTCAACCAACATCTTCATACCTATAGTCCACGAAATGAGATTTTACATAATGGGTGCATGAGATTTTACAGTTTTTCGTAGTTTAGATCGAGTCTGTTCTTCATACCTATAGTCCACGAAAAAGCCACAAAAAAAAATTAGGGTTAGTTCATCATATCCGAACCAATCTGAGCCTTGCATAATCTTTTTAGGGTTTTGCTTTGTTGAATTTGCGGTTGCATCGTCGTGTCTAGTTGCTGGTCTTAGAGTCTAGTCTTTTAGAGTTTCGAGTTCTGGTCATAAGTTGTCACGCCGCCGCCGCACCATTATCATCGCCCCTGCCATCTACCACCACCGCTCCGAATCCGTATCCATATACCACCACCAATCCGTGCCCATATACCACCACCGATCCATATCCATATACTACCACCGCTACCACCACCGCTGCCATACACCACCACCATATATCCACCACCAATCCGAGTTCTTGTCATATTAGGTTTGTTTTCGAGATCCATCTAGATTCCGATTCGTGTTTCCTTGCCGGAGTAGGTTTCGAAAAAAAAAAGAGTCGGGTAGCCACGCTCCGTTTAGGCCCAAAATTTTTCGAAAACGCATTTTTCGAAAAATTTTCTGGCTATCCTATTTTTAGGTGTTTCTGAGTGTTTTGAGACAGGTGCCATTATAGGAAGTTTTTTCTGACCCGTTTCCAGTTTTTGGGTCAGGGCAGTCAAAAAAAAAATTGGTCAAAAAAATTTCGTGCCATCCTGTCAGTTTGAGCTAAGAAGAGTTTTGAGACACTCGCCATTATAGTGATTTTTCGCAAAAAAAAAAGCAGCGCAAAAAAAAAGAGCGAAAAAATCCAGAGTGTGCTTTTCCCTTGTTTACGTGCCGCGCCGTGATTTTGTTAGTGTTCTAGGCTCGCGTCTCTAGCACAGTCTAGCCTAGGACCAGCACAGTACCGTCGTTGAGCGTTTATTCAACTTTGCATCTCTGAATTGATTATTGCTGACCCTTTTTGCTACCATATTATAAGCCTTCCCAGCTCCACATACATCTACGTCGTGCGTTTGACTCTCCCTGGTAATCGCTCTATCCAAGCTTTGAGAGTTTTTGACTACAACGGTTGCCGATCACCGCCTGCTGCTGGGTAAGAACTGGTAAGAATTTGAGATTTGCTTGACGGATTTGTGACACCCACCACCACCACTTGTTCGTAGTCTGTAGGATCATATTCTTGTGTGTTTCTATTGCTGCTAACCATGCCAGGATCACAAGCCGACGAGATTGGCTGGGAGAATTTATCGAACAAGGAGCTTCATGATAAGTTTCAGCAAATGATGATTGAACAGGTGCAAGATGTGCTGAACAATTTTGAAGAGGCCATGGAGAAGATCACTGGCCTTGAGAAGACGTTCGAAACAAAGCTCGATAACAAGTTTAATGAATTGCTCGCGCGTCTTCCACCACCACCACCCGCTGCACCTAACGCACCTCTCCAACAACAACAACAACGACTACCTCCACGTCGCGAAGCAGACCTCCGCCGAGCAAGCCGTGTTCCTCTTGCGTTTGGCCAAACTGTTGGTGCTGCTGTTGATACTTCTGTGGCTCCTGCTGCTGATGCGGAGGAGGATGATTATGTGGGAGATTATGAGGATGAGGTTGATCAAAATCAACACTACGTGCAGCCACCTGTACCACCACCAGCAGGTCGACCTCAGGTATATATTCGTAATGGTAGGCCTGCACCACCACCTCAGGTACGAGATGATGTCCATATTCCTAAACTGAAATTGAATATTCCACCATTTGAGGGTAGATATGTTCCTGATATATATCTTACTTGGGAGTTAGAAACTGAACAACGATTTACATGTTTACAATATCCTGAGGAGAGACGAGTTGCTGCTGCCGTTTGTGCTTTCACTAGTTTTCCATGTGTATGGTGGTCTGAACATTGTAGATTATATCCTATTCCAACTACTTGGGCTGCTTTGAAAACTGCTATGCGTACGCGTTGGGTTCCACCATATTATCAACGTGAATTGCTTCAAAAATTGCAGCGTTTAAGACAAGGGAAAAATTCTGTAGAAGAATATTATCAGGAATTACAAACTGGCATCATTAGATGTGGTACCTATGCAAGCATGTTCCTTATTACTTGGTAGACCATGGCAATTTGATAAAAATTCTGTACACCATGGTAGAAACAATCACTATACTCTTGTTCATAAGGATAAAAATATTACTTTGCTTCCTATGACTCCTGATTCCATTTTGAAAGATGATATTAATAGAGCTAATAAAGCAAAACAGGAGACGAATAAGAGTGAAAATCAGATTGTGGCAAAAGAATTTGAGCAACAAATGAAGCCTAATAATAAACCATCTAGTGTTGCTTCTGAAATTAAATTGAAAAGTGCATGTTTATTTGCCACCAAATCTGATATTGATGAGCTAGATTTCAGCAAATCTGTTTGCTATGCTTTTGTGTGCAAAGAGGCATTATTTTCATTCGAGGACGTGCCTTCCTCTTTGCCTCCTGCTGTCACTAACATTTTGCAGGAGTTCGCTGACGTCTTTCCACAAGACGTGCCACCGGGATTACCGCCTATTCGAGGGATTGAGCATCAGATTGACTTAATTCCCGGTGCTTCACTGCCAAACCGTGCACCATACCGTACCAATCCAGAGGAGACGAAGGAGATTATGCGCCAAGTACAAGAGCTTCTCGACAAAGGTTATATATGCGAATCCCTTAGTCCTTGTGTTGTTCCTATTATTCTAGTGCCGAAAAAGGATGGTACATCACGTATGTGTGTTGATTGTAGAGGCATTAATAATATTACTATTAGTTATCGTCATCCTATTCCTAGGCTAGATGATATGCTTGATGAATTGAGTGGCTCTACAATATTCTCCAAAGTTGATTTGCGTAGTGGCTACCATCAAATTCGTATGAAATTGGGAGATGAATGGAAAACAGCATTTAAAACTAAGTTTGGATTATATGAGTGGTTAGTCATGCCTTTTGGGTTAACTAATGCACCTAGTACTTTCATGAGATTAATGAACGAAGTTTTACGTGCTTTCATTGGACGATTTGTGGTAGTTTACTTTGATGACATATTGATTTATAGCAGATCTTTGGAAGAACATTTGGAACATTTACGTGCTGTTTTTATTGCTCTACGTGATGCACGTTTGTTTGGTAACCTTGGGAAGTGCACCTTTTGCACCGACCGAGTATCTTTTCTTGGCTATGTTGTTACTTGATAGAGGCAAAGGTGTCCCGTCTTTCGATGAGATGGTGGATTTCGCTTTGGTGGAAGTCGACTTTGACGATCCGACTACGAACGTGCGAGGACGTCGCGCCTTAGCAATCGCTAAACCAACTCCGAGAGGTTATTGACCACGCCGGAGCACGATCAACCTGACCACGAGGGTCTGTTTCCTGCGAGCAAACGAAGAACAAGCAAGAAACTAAGATTGCAATCTGGATATTGCGAATATAAGATGAAAGCTTTATTGATCAAGGTGGGGTTCTGTGACGCCTTTGTCTGGTCGTTGAACACAAACGAAGTACGCGAAGTTGCAGCTATGGCGAACTTTTAATCTAAACAAAACCCCCCAAAGTCTAAACGATGCCCTAAGGGCTGTATATATGGAGGAAGAGGGGGGAATTTCGTGGCCCTTGGTGGAGGAGTCCGAAATCAACCCTATCTCTTGTTTCCCCACACATACGGACTCTAAAAATAGCCTATACTTATGTATTTCGAAATTACATGGGCCTGGCCCAATAATAAGGTGACGCAGCACCTAAAATAGCCTCGGGACGAAATTTATGAAGTGGCATCTTGTATATTTCGTCCAAGGCTTCATGCACCCATTATGGTGGCTTCAAAGTCCTGAAATCATCACTTGTAACTCCGTTCTTGTTCCCCTTGCGCATGCCATCATCTCCATGCTTGTTCTTGCTCCAATGTTCATCCTTCTCCAAGCTAGGACCTTCATTTGTAAGCAAAACAAATGTATCCAATTTAGGCAGCATCATATTCTCATGAACATTAGAATCATTACCAAGAAACGAAAGTACCTGGTAATTTAGTTGGCGTGCACGAGCTCTAGTAATTGGTCCAGTATGTATAGCAGCAGGGGCTGTGGGTGTAACAATTGTATTGATGTCCTCATCAACATGGCTCCTGAAGACGCTGACAGGTATGAATGTTTAGTTGCTCAACGTGTTTTGAGTGTGCAGGTCACACAAGCTGAGCAAAATCAGAGGCACAATTTGTTCCATACCAAGGGAGTTGTGAAGGAACGTTCTATGCGCGTCATAATAGACGGAGGGAGCTGCAACAACTTGGCTAGCATGGAGATGGTGGAGAAGCTTTCTCTCACCACAAGACCACATCCACATCCTTACTACATCCAATGGTTCAACAACAGCGGCAAGGTTAAGGTAACACGTACTGTTCGTGTGCATTTTAGTATCTCTACATATGCTGATTATGTTGATTGTGATGTGGTACCTATGCAAGCATGTTCCTTATTACTTGGTAGACCATGGCAATTTGATAAAAATTCTGTACACCATGGTAGAAACAATCACTATACTCTTGTTCATAAGGATAAAAATATTACTTTGCTTCCTATGACTCCTGATTCCATTTTGAAGGATGATATTAATAGAGCTAATAAAGCAAAACAGGAGAAGAATATGAGTGAAAATCAGATTGTGGCAAAAGAATTTGAGCAACAAATGAAGCCTAATAATAAACCATCTAGTGTTGCTTCTGAAATTAAATTGAAAAGTGCATGTTTATTTGCCACCAAATTTGATATTGATGAGCTAGATTTCAACAAATCTGTTTGCTATGCTTTTGTGTGCAAAGAGGCATTATTTTCATTCGAGGACGTGCCTTCCTCTTTGCCTCCTGCTGTCACTAACATTTTGCAGGAGTTCGCTGACGTTTTTCCACAAGACGTGCCACCGGGATTACCGCCTATTCGAGGGATTGAGCATCAGATTGACTTAATTCCCGGTGCTTCACTGCCAAACCGTGCACCATACCGTACCAATCCAGAGGAGACGAAGGAGATTATGCGTCAAGTACAAGAGCTTCTCGACAAAGGTTATATACGCGAATCCCTTAGTCCTTGTGCTGTTCCTATTATTCTAGTGCCGAAAAAGGATGGTACATCACGTATGTGTGTTGATTGTAGAGGCATTAATAATATTACTATTCGTTATCGTCATCCTATTCCTAGGCTAGATGATATGCTTGATGAATTGAGTGGCTCTACAATATTCTCCAAAGTTGATTTGCGTAGTGGCTACCATCAAATTCGTATGAAATTGGGAGATGAATGGAAAACAGCATTTAAAACTAAGTTTGGATTATATGAGTGGTTAGTCATGCCTTTTGGGTTAACTAATGCACCTAGTACTTTCATGAGATTAATGAACGATGTTTTACGTGCTTTCATTGGACGATTTGTGGTAGTTTACTTTGATGACATATTGATTTATAGCAGATCTTTGGAAGAACATTTGGAACATTTACGTGCTGTTTTTATTGCTCTACGTGATGCACGTTTGTTTGGTAACCTTGGGAAGTGCACCTTTTGCACCGACCGAGTATCTTTTCTTGGCTATGTTGTTACTCCACAGGGAATTGAAGTTGATAAAGCCAAGATTGAAGCTATTGAGAGTTGGCCGCAGCCCAAAACGGTCACACAAGTGAGGAGTTTTCTTGGCCTCGCTGGATTCTATAGGCGTTCTGTGAGAGATTTCAGCACCATTGCTGCACCTCTCAATGAGCTTACAAAGAAAGATGTGCCTTTTCTTTGGGGTACTGCACAGGAAGAAGCCTTCACGGTATTGAAAGGTAAGTTGACACATGCTCCTTTACTCCAACTTCCTAATTTTAATAAGACTTTTGAGCTTGAATGTGATGCTAGTGGAATTGGATTAGGAGGTGTGTTATTACAAGATGGCAAACCTGTTGCATACTTTTCTGAAAAATTGAGTGGGCCTAGTCTGAATTATTCTACTTATGATAAAGAATTATATGCTCTTGTTCGGACTTTAGAAACATGGCAACATTATTTATGGCCCAAAGAATTTGTTATACATTCTGATCATGAATCTTTGAAACATATTAAAAGTCAAGCTAAACTGAATCGTAGACATGCTAAATGGGTTGAATTCATTGAGACTTTCCCTTATGTCATTAAACACAAGAAGGGAAAAGAAAATGTTATTGCTGATGCATTGTCTCGTCGCTATACTATGCTTTCACAACTTGACTTAAAAATATTTGGTTTGGAGACCATCAAAGATCAATATGTGCATGATGCTGATTTTAAAGATGTAATACAGAATTGTAAAGAAGGAAGAATGTGGAACAAGTTTGTTGTTAACGATGGATTTGTGTTTCGTGCTAACAAGCTATGCATTCCGGCTAGCTCCGTTCGTCTTTTGTTGTTGCAGGAGGCGCATGGAGGAGGATTAATGGGACACTTTGGCGTGAAGAAGACGGAGGACGTACTTGCTACATATTTCTTTTGGCCAAAGATGAGACGGGATGTTGAGCGTTTTATTGCTCGCTGCACTACATGTCAAAAAGCTAAGTCACGACTCAATCCTCATGGTTTATATATGCCTTTGCCTGTACCTAGTGTTCCTTGGGAGGATATATCTATGGACTTTGTTTTAGGTTTACCTCGAACAAAGAAGGGGAGGGATAGCATATTTGTTGTCGTGGATAGATTCTCGAAAATGGCACACTTTATACCATGTCATAAAAGTTATGATGCTGTTAATGTTGCTGATTTGTTCTTTCGTGAAATTATTCGCTTGCATGGTGTGCCACATACTATTGTTTCAGATCGTGATACTAAATTTCTTAGCCACTTTTGGAGATGTTTATGGGCTAAGTTGGGGACTAAACTGCTTTTTAGTACTACTTGTCACCCCCAAACTGATGGACAAACTGAAGTAGTCAATAGAACGTTGTCTACTATGCTTAGGGCTGTTTTGAAGAATAATAAGAAAATGTGGGAGGAATGCTTGCCTCATATTGAAATTGCTTATAATCGTTCTTTGCATTCTACTACTAAGATGTGCCCTTTTGAAGTTGTGTATGGTTTCCTACCTCGTGCACCTATTGATTTGTTGCCTCTTCCATCTTCGGAGAAGGTTAATTTTGATGCTAAACAACGTGCTGAATTGATTTTAAAAATGCATGAGTTAACTAAGGAAAACATTGAGCGTATGAATGCTAAATATAAACTTGCTGGAGATAAGGGTAGAAAACATGTTGTGTTTGCACCTGGAGATCTTGTTTGGTTACATTTGCGTAAGGATAGATTTCCTGATTTGCGCAAATCAAAGTTAATGCCACGTGCTGATGGTCCCTTTAAGGTGTTAGAGAAAATAAATGATAATGCATATAAACTTGAGCTGCCTGCAGATTTTGGGGTTAGTCCCACTTTTAACATTGCAGATTTGAAGCCTTATTTGGGTGAGGAAGATGAACTTCCGTCGAGGACGACTTCATTCAAGAAGGGGAGGATGATGAGGACATCAATACAATTGTTACACCCACAGCCCCTGCTGCTATACATACTGGACCAATTACTAGAGCTCGTGCACGCCAACTAAATTACCAGGTACTTTCGTTTCTTGGTAATGATTCTAATGTTCATGAGAATATGATGCTGCCTAAATTGGATACATTTGTTTTGCTTACAAATGAAGGGCCTAGCTTGGAGAAGGATGAACATTGGAGCAAGAACAAGCATGGAGATGATGGCATGCGCAAGGGGAACAAGAACGGAGTTACAAGTGATGATTTCAGGACTTTGAAGCCACCATAATGGGTGCATGAAGCCTTGGACGAAATATACAAGATGCCACTTCATAAATTTCGTCCCGAGGCTATTTTAGGTGCTGTGTCACCTTATTATTGGGCCAGGCCCATGTAATTTCGAAATACATAAGTATAGGCTATTTTTAGAGTTCGTATGTGTGGGGAAACAAGAGATAGGGTTGATTTCGGACCCCTCCACCAAGGGCCACGAAATTCCCCCCTCTTCCTCCATATATACAGCCCTTAGGGCATCGTTTAGACTTTGGGTTTTGTTTAGATTAAAAGTTCGCCATAGCTGCAACTTCGCGTACTTCGTTTGTGTTCAACGACCAGACAAAGGCGTCACAGAACCCCACCTTGATCAATAAAGCTTTCATCTTATATTCACAATATCCAGATTGCAATCTTAGTTTCTTGCTTGTTCTTCGTTTGCTCGCAGGAAACAGACCCTCGTGGTCAGGTTGATCGTGCTCCGGCGTGGTCAATAACCTCTCGGAGTTGGTTTAGCGATTGCTAAGGCGCGACGTCCTCGCACGTTCGTAGTCGGATCGTCAAAGTCGACTTCCACCAAAGCGAAATCCACCATCTCATCGAAAGACGGGACACCTTTGCCTCTATCATTAACTCATGCATTTTTAAAATCAATTCAGCACGTTGTTTAGCATCAAAATTAACCTTCTCCGAAGATGGAAGAGGCAACAAATCAATAGGTGCACGAGGTAGGAAACCATACACAACTTCAAAAGGGCACATCTTAGTAGTAGAATGCAATGAACGATTATAAGCAAATTCAATATGAGGCAAGCATTCCTCCCACATTTTCTTATTATTCTTCAAAACAGCCCTAAGCATAGTAGACAACGTTCTATTGACTACTTCAGTTTGTCCATCAGTTTGGGGGTGACAAGTAGTACTAAAAAGCAGTTTAGTCCCCAACTTAGCCCATAAACATCTCCAAAAGTGGCTAAGAAATTTAGTATCACGATCTGAAACAATAGTATGTGGCACACCATGCAAGCGAATAATTTCACGAAAGAACAAATCAGCAACATTAACAGCATCATAACTTTTATGACATGGTATAAAGTGTGCCATTTTCGAGAATCTATCCACGACAACAAATATGCTATCCCTCCCCTTCTTTGTTCGAGGTAAACCTAAAACAAAGTCCATAGATATATCCTCCCAAGGAACACTAGGTACAGGCAAAGGCATATATAAACCATGAGGATTGAGTCGTGACTTAGCTTTTTGACATGTAGTGCATCGAGCAATAAAACGCTCAACATCCCGTCTCATCTTTGGCCAAAAGAAATGTGTAGCAAGTACGTCCTTCGTCTTCTTCACGCCAAAGTGTCCCATTAATCCTCCTCCATGCGCCTCCTGCAACAACAAAAGACGAACGGAGCTAGCTGGAATGCATAGCTTGTTAGCACGAAACACAAATCCATCGTTAACGACAAACTTGTTCCACATTCTTCCTTCTTTACAATTCTGCATTACATCTTTAAAATCAACATCATGCACATATTGATCTTTGATGGTCTCCAAACCAAATATTTTGAAGTCAAGTTGTGAAAGCATAGTATAGCGGCGAGACAATGCATCAGCAATAACATTTTCTTTTCCCTTCTTGTGTTTAATGACATAAGGAAAAGTCTCAATGAATTCAACCCATTTAGCATGTCTATGATTCAGTTTAGCTTGACTTTTAATATGTTTCAAAGATTCATGATCAGAATGTATAACAAATTCTTTGGGCCATAAATAATGTTGCCATGTTTCTAAAGTCCGAACAAGAGCATATAATTCTTTATCATAAGTAGAATAATTCAGACTAGGCCCACTCAATTTTTCAGAAAAGTATGCAACAGGTTTGCCATCTTGTAATAACACACCGCCTAATCCAATTCCACTAGCATCACATTCAAGCTCAAAACTCTTATTAAAATCAGGAAGTTGGAGTAAAGGAGCATGTGTCAACTTATCTTTCAATACCGAGAAGGCTTCTTCCTGTGCGGTACCCCAAAGAAAAGGCACATCTTTCTTTGTAAGCTCATTGAGAGGTGCAGCAATGGTGCTGAAATCTCTCACAAAACGCCTATAGAATCCAGCGAGGCCAAGAAAACTCCTCACTTGTGTGACCGTTTTGGGCTGCGGCCAACTCTCAATAGCTTCAATCTTGGCTTTATCAACTTCAATTCCCTGTGGAGTAACAACATAGCCAAGAAAAGATACTCGGTCGGTGCAAAAGGTGCACTTCCTGATGAGGACATCAATACAATTGTTACACCCACAGCCCCTGCTGCTATACATACTGGACCAATTACTAGAGCTCGTGCACGCCAACTAAATTACCAGGTACTTTCGTTTCTTGGTAATGATTCTAATGTTCATGAGAATATGATGCTGCCTAAATTGGATACATTTGTTTTGCTTACAAATGAAGGGCCTAGCTTGGAGAAGGATGAACATTGGAGCAAGAACAAGCATGGAGATGATGGCATGCGCAAGGGGAACAAGAACGGAGTTACAAGTGATGATTTCAGGACTTTGAAGCCACCATAATGGGTGCATGAAGCCTTGGACGAAATATACAAGATGCCACTTCATAAATTTCGTCCCGAGGCTATTTTAGGTGCTGTGTCACCTTATTATTGGGCCAGGCCCATGTAATTTCGAAATACATAAGTATAGGCTATTTTTAGAGTCCGTATGTGTGGGGAAACAAGAGATAGGGTTGATTTCGGACCCCTCCACCAAGGGCCACGAAATTCCCCCCTCGTCCTCCATATATACAGCCCTTAGGGCATCGTTTAGACTTTGGGTTTTGTTTAGATTAAAAGTTCGCCATAGCTGCAATTTCGCGTACTTCGTTTGTGTTCAACGACCAGACAAAGGCGTCACAGAACCCCACCTTGATCAATAAAGCTTTCATCTTATATTCGCAATATCCAGATTGCAATCTTAGTTTCTTGCTTGTTCTTCGTTTGCTCACAGGAAACAGACCCTCGTGGTCAGGTTGATCGTGCTCCGGCGTGGTCAATAACCTCTCGGAGTTGGTTTAGCGATTGCTAAGGCGCGATGTCCTCGCACGTTCGTAGTCGGATCGTCAAAGTCGACTTCCACCAAAGCGATATCCATCATCTCATCGAAAGATCGGGACCCTCGCCTCTATCACGGTCTTCATGGCATCCCGGAAGCTACGATACTACTTTCAAGAGTGTTCGATTACGGTGGCCTCCGAAATACCACTCAACGACATAATAAACAATCGCGACGCCATGGGACGGATTGATAAATGGGCTAGCGAGCTCCTTCCGTTCGACATAACATACAAACCACGGCGGGCCATTAAGTCGCAAGTACTGGCTGACTTTGTCGCCGAATGGACAGAAGCCGAACTCCCTAAAGAGTACGGCGCGTACTCCAGTTGGATCATGCACTTCGACGGCTCTAAAATGCTGGCCGGATTGGGAGCGAGTGTAGTCCTGACATCCCCCACCGGAGACACGGTCCAATACGTACTCCAAATATTATACATAGACTCCAACAACACAGCCGAATACGAGGCTCTGTTGCATGGTCTTCGGATGGTAGTCTCTATGGGCATTCAACGCCTAGAAGTGCGCGGGGACTCGAACCTCGCAATATCACAAATAAACGGAGATTTCGATGCCAAGGATCCGAAAATGGCGGCCAACCGTAATGCTGTCCTCAAAATGTCAGCTCGGTTCGAGGGGCTCGAATTCCATCATGTGGCACGAGAATACAATCAAACGGCGGATATCCTCGCCCGCATCTGCGCTAAACGTGACCCCGTCCCACCTAATATATTCTTGGAAAGGCTGTTCAAGCCATCCGTGGTATGGGAAGGGAGTCCGGCAACACCAGTCCGGCTCCGAATACAACCCCAGATTCCGAACCATCTGACGTAATCAGGGGCTCCGCCACCGAAATAACACCTTCGGCCCACGAAATCATGGCTGTCATCGCCCCGTGGACCGAACCCTTCTTGGCCTACCTAAATAGGCAAGAGCTCCCCGAGGACCAAAATGAAGCACGTTGTATTGTGCGGCGTTCCAAGGCCTACAAAGTCCATGAGGGAGAGCTCTATAAGAAAAGTGGCACCGGAGTGCTCCAAAGATGCATCTCCGAAGAGGAAGGGCGGCAGCTCTTGGCTGAAATCCATGTCGGACTCGAGGGCACCACGCTGCGGCTCGGGCACTTGTCAGCAAAGCCTTTCGTACAGGTATTTATTGGCCGACTGATAGAGGCAAAGGTGTCCCGTCTTTCGATGAGATGGTGGATTTCGCTTTGGTGGAAGTCGACTTTGACGATCCGACTACGAACGTGCGAGGACGTCGCGCCTTAGCAATCGCTAAACCAACTCCGAGAGGTTATTGACCACGCCGGGGCACGATCAACCTGACCACGAGGGTCTGTTTCTTGCGAGCAAACGAAGAACAAGCAAGAAACTAAGATTGCAATCTGGATATTGCGAATATAAGATGAAAGCTTTATTGATCAAGGTGGGGTTCTGTGACGCCTTTGTCTGGTCGTTGAACACAAACGAAGTACGCGAAGTTGCAGCTATGGCGAACTTTTAATCTAAACAAAACCCAAAGTCTAAACGATGCCCTAAGGGCTGTATATATGGAGGAAGAGGGGGAAATTTCGTGGCCCTTGGTGGAGGGGTCCGAAATCAACCCTATCTCTTGTTTCCCCACACATACGGACTCTAAAAATAGCCTATACTTATGTATTTCGAAATTACATGGGCCTGGCCCAATAATAAGGTGACGCAGCACCTAAAATAGCCTCGGTACGAAATTTATGAAGTGGCATCTTGTATATTTCGTCCAAGGCTTCATGCACCCATTATGGTGGCTTCAAAGTCCTGAAATCATCACTTGTAACTCCGTTCTTGTTTCCCTTGCGCATGCCATCATCTCCATGCTTGTTCTTGCTCCAATGTTCATCCTTCTCCAAGCTAGGCCCTTCATTTGTAAGCAAAACAAATGTATCCAATTTAGGCAGCATCATATTCTCATGAACATTAGAATCATTACCAAGAAACGAAAGTACCTGGTAATTTAGTTGGCGTGCACGAGCTCTAGTAATTGGTCCAGTATGTATAGCAGCAGGGGCTGTGGGTGTAACAATTGTATTGATGTCCTCATCATCCTCCCCTTCTTGAAATGAAGTCGTCCTCGACGGAAGTTCATCTACCTCACCCAAATAAGGCTTCAAATCTGCAATGTTAAAAGTGGGACTAACCCCAAAATCTGCAGGCAACTCAAATTTATATGCATTATCATTTATTTTCTCTAACACCTTAAAGGGACCATCAGCACGTGGCATTAACTTTGATTTGCGCAAATCAAGAAATCTATCCTTACGCAAATGTAACCAAACAAGATCTCCAGGTGCAAACACAACATGTTTTCTACCCTTATCTCCAGCAAGTTTATATTTAGCATTCATGCGCTCAATGTTTTCCTTAGTTAACTCATGCATTTTTAAAATCAATTCAGCACGTTGTTTAGCATCAAAATTAACCTTCTCCGAAGATGGAAGAGGCAACAAATCAATAGGTGCACGAGGTAGGAAACCATACACAACTTCAAAAGGGCACATCTTAGTAGTAGAATGCAATGAACGATTATAAGCAAATTCAATATGAGGCAAGCATTCCTCCCACATTTTCTTATTATTCTTCAAAACAGCCCTAAGCATAGTAGACAATGTTCTATTGACTACTTCAGTTTGTCCATCAGTTTGGGGGTGACAAGTAGTACTAAAAAGCAGTTTAGTCCCCAACTTAGCCCATAAACATCTCCAAAAGTGGCTAAGAAATTTAGTATCACGATCTAAAACAATAGTATTTTGCACACCATGCAAGCGAATAATTTCACGAAAGAACAAATCAGCAACATTAACAGCATCATCGCTTTTATGACATGGTATAAAGTGTGCCATTTTCGAGAATCTATCCACGACAACAAATATGCTATCCCTCCCCTTCTTTGTTCGAGGTAAACCTAAAACAAAGTCCATAGATATATCCTCCCAAGGAACACTAGGTACAGGTAACGGCATATATAAACCATGAGGATTGAGTCGTGACTTAGCTTTTTGACATGTAGTGCAGCGAGCACTAAAACGCTCAACATCCCATCTCATCTTTGGCCAAAAGAAATGCGTAGCAAGTACGTCCTCCGTCTTCTTCACGCCAAAGTGTCCCATTAATCCTCCTCCATGCGCCTCCTGCAACAACAAAAGACGAACGGAGCTAGCTGGAATGCATAGCTTGTTAGCACGAAACACAAATCCATCGTTAACAACAAACTTGTTCCACATTCTTCCTTCTTTACAATTCTGCATTACATCTTTAAAATCAGCATCATGCACATATTGATCTTTGATGGTCTCCAAACCAAATATTTTGAAGTCAAGTTGTGAAAGCATAGTATAGCGACGAGACAATGCATCAGCAATAACATTTTCTTTTCCCTTCTTGTGTTTAATGACATAAGGGAAAGTCTCAATGAATTCAACCCATTTAGCATGTCTACGATTCAATTTAGCTTGACTTTTAATATGTTTCAAAGATTCATGATCAGAATGTATAACAAATTCTTTGGGCCATAAATAATGTTGCCATGTTTCTAAAGTCCGAACAAGAGCATATAATTCTTTATCATAAGTAGAATAATTCAGACTAGGCCCACTCAATTTTTCAGAAAAGTATGCAACAGGTTTTCCATCTTGTAATAACACACCTCCTAATCCAATTCCACTAGCATCACATTCAAGCTCAAAAGTCTTATTAAAATCAGGAAGTTGGAGTAAAGGAGCATGTGTCAACTTATCTTTCAATACCGTGAAGGCTTCTTCCTGTGCGGTACCCCAAAGAAAAGGCACATCTTTCTTTGTAAGCTCATTGAGAGGTGCAGCAATGGTGCTGAAATCTCTCACAAAACGCCTATAGAATCCAGCGAGGCCAAGAAAACTCCTCACTTGTGTGACCGTTTTGGGCTGCGGCCAACTCTCAATAGCTTCAATCTTGGCTTTATCAACTTCAATTCCCTGTGGAGTAACAACATAGCCAAGAAAAGATACTCGGTCGGTGCAAAAGGTGCACTTCCCAAGGTTACCAAACAAACGTTGATGAGGACATCAATACAATTGTTACACCCACAGCCCCTGCTGCTATACATACTGGACCAATTACTAGAGCTCCTGCACGCCAACTAAATTACCAGGTACTTTCGTTTCTTGGTAATGATTCTAATGTTCATGAGAATATGATGCTGCCTAAATTGGATACATTTGTTTTGCTTACAAATGAAGGGCCTAGCTTGGAGAAGGATGAACATTGGAGCAAGAACAAGCATGGAGATGATGGCATGCGCAAGGGGAACAAGAACGGAGTTACAAGTGATGATTTCAGGACTTTGAAGCCACCATAATGGGTGCATGAAGCCTTGGACGAAATATACAAGATGCCACTTCATAAATTTCGTCCCGAGGCTATTTTAGGTGCTGCGTCACCTTATTATTGGGCCAGGCACATGTAATTTCGAAATACATAAGTATAGGCTATTTTTAGAGTCCGTATGTGTGGGGAAACAAGAGATAGGGTTGATTTCGGACCCCTCCACCAAGGGCCACGAAATTCCCCCCCTCTTCCTCCATATATACAGCCCTTAGGGCATCGTTTAGATTTTGGGTTTTGTTTAGATTAAAAGTTCGCCATAGCTGCAACTTCGCGTACTTCGTTTGTGTTCAACGACCAGACAAAGGCGTCACAGAACCCCACCTTGATCAATAAAGCTTTCATCTTATATTCGCAATATCCAGATTGCAATCTCAGTTTCTTGCTTGTTCTTCGTTTGCTCGCAGGAAACAGACCCTCGTGGTCAGGTTGATCGTGCTCCGGCGTGGTCAATAACCTCTCGGAGTTGGTTTAGCGATTGCTAAGGCGCGACGTCCTCGCACGTTCGTAGTCGGATCGTCAAAGTCGACTTCCACCAAAGCGAAATCCACCATCTCATCGAAAGACGGGACACCTTTGCCTCTATCACTATTTTGATGATATACTGATTTATAGCAGATCTTTGGAAGAACACTTGGAACATTTACGTGCTGTTTTTATTGCTCTACGTGATGCACGTTTGTTTGGTAACCTTGGGAAGTGCACCTTTTGCACCGACCGAGTATCTTTTCTTGGCTATGTTGTTACTCCACAGGGAATTGAAGTTGACAAAGCCAAGATTGAAGCTATTGAGAGTTGGCCGCAGCCCAAAACGGTCACACAAGTGAGGAGTTTTCTTGGCCTCGCTGGATTCTATAGGCGTTTTGTGAGAGATTTCAGCACCATTGCTGCACCTCTCAACGAGCTTACAAAGAAGGATGTGCCTTTTGTTTGGGGTAGCGCACAGGAAGAAGCCTTCACGGTATTGAAAGATAAGTTGACACATGCTCCTTTACTCCAACTTCCTGATTTTAATAAGACTTTTGAGCTTGAATGTGATGCTAGTGGAATTGGATTAGGAGGTGTGTTATTACAAGATGGCAAACCTGTTGCATACTTTTCTGAAAAATTGAGTGGGCCTAGTCTGAATTATTCTACTTATGATAAAGAATTATATGCTCTTGTTCGGACTTTAGAAACATGGCAACATTATTTATGGCCCAAAGAATTTGTTATACATTCTGATCATGAATCTTTGAAACATATTAAAAGTCAAGCTAAATTGAATCGTAGACATGCTAAATGGGTTGAATTCATTGAGACTTTCCCTTATGTCATTAAACACAAGAAGGGAAAAGAAAATGTTATTGCTGATGCATTGTCTCGTCGCTATACTATGCTTTCACAACTTGACTTCAAAATATTTGGTTTGGAGACCATCAAAGATCAATATGTGCATGATGCTGATTTTAAAGATGTAATGCAGAATTGTAAAGAAGGAAGAATGTGGAACAAGTTTGTTGTTAACGATGGATTTGTGTTTCGTGCTAACAAGCTATGCATTCCAGCTAGCTCCGTTCGTCTTTTGTTGTTGCAGGAGGCGCATGGAGGAGGATTAATGGGACACTTTGGCGTGAAGAAGACGGAGGACGTACTTGCTACGCATTTCTTTTGGCCAAAGATGAGATGGGATGTTGAGCGTTTTAGTGCTCGCTGCACTACATGTCAAAAAGCTAAGTCACGACTCAATCCTCATGGTTTATATATGCCGTTACCTGTACCTAGTGTTCCTTGGGAGGATATATCTATGGACTTTGTTTTAGGTTTACCTCGAACAAAGAAGGGGAGGGATAGCATATTTGTTGTCGTGGATAGATTCTCGAAAATGGCACACTTTATACCATGTCATAAAAGCGATGATGCTGTTAATGTTGCTGATTTGTTCTTTCGTGAAATTATTCGCTTGCATGGTGTGCAAAATACTATTGTTTTAGATCGTGATACTAAATTTCTTAGCCACTTTTGGAGATGTTTATGGGCTAAGTTGGGGACTAAACTGCTTTTTAGTACTACTTGTCACCCCCAAACTGATGGACAAACTGAAGTAGTCAATAGAACATTGTCTACTATGCTTAGGGCTGTTTTGAAGAATAATAAGAAAATGTGGGAGGAATGCTTGCCTCATATTGAATTTGCTTATAATCGTTCATTGCATTCTACTACTAAGATGTGCCCTTTTGAAGTTGTGTATGGTTTCCTACCTCGTGCACCTATTGATTTGTTGCCTCTTCCATCTTCGGAGAAGGTTAATTTTGATGCTAAACAACGTGCTGAATTGATTTTAAAAATGCATGAGTTAACTAAGGAAAACATTGAGCGCATGAATGCTAAATATAAACTTGCTGGAGATAAGGGTAGAAAACATGTTGTGTTTGCACCTGGAGATCTTGTTTGGTTACATTTGCGTAAGGATAGATTTCCTGATTTGCCCAAATCAAAGTTAATGCCACGTGCTGATGGTCCCTTTAAGGTGTTAGAGAAAATAAATGATAATGCATATAAACTTGAGCTGCCTGCAGATTTTGGGGTTAGTCCCACTTTTAACATTGCAGATTTGAAGCCTTATTTGGGTGAGGAAGATGAACTTCCGTCGAGGACGACTTCATTTCAAGAAGGGGAGGATGATGAGGACATCAATACAATTGTTACACCCACAGCCCCTGCTGCTATATATACTGGACCAATTACTAGAGCTCGTGCACGCCAACTAAATTACCAGGTACTTTCGTTTCTTGGTAATGATTCTAATGTTCATGAGAATATGATGCTGCCTAAATTGGATACATTTGTTTTGCTTACAAATGAAGGGCCTAGCTTGGAGAAGGATGAACATTGGAGCAAGAATAAGCATGGAGATGATGGCATGCGCAAGGGAAACAAGAACGGAGTTACAAGTGATGATTTCAGGACTTTGAAGCCACCATAATGGGTGCATGAAGCCTTGGACGAAATATACAAGACGCCACTTCATAAATTTCGTCCCAAGGCTATTTTAGGTGCTGCGTCACCTTATTATTGGGCCAGGCCCATGTAATTTCGAAATACATAAGTATAGGCTATTTTTAGAGTCCGTATGTGTGGGGAAACAAGAGATAGGGTTGATTTCGGACCCCTCCACCAAGGGCCACGAAATTCTCCCCCTCTTCCTCCATATATACAGCCCTTAGGGCATCGTTTAGACTTTGGGTTTTGTTTAGATTAAAAGTTCGCCATAGCTGCAACTTCGCGTACTTCGTTTGTGTTCAACGACCAGACAAAGGCGTCACAGAACCCCACCTTGATCAATAAAGCTTTCATCTTATATTCACAATATCCAGATTGCAATCTTAGTTTCTTGCTTGTTCTTCGTTTGCTCGCAGGAAACAGACCCTCGTGGTCAGGTTGATCGTGCTCCGGCGTGGTCAATAACCTCTCGGAGTTGGTTTAGCGATTGCTAAGGCGCGACGTCCTCACACGTTCGTAGTCGGATCGTCAAAGTCGACTTCCACCAAAGCGAAATCCACCATCTCATCGAAAGACGGGACACCTTTGCCTCTATCAGTGTCCATGATGAAGGTCGGCCTGCAGAAAAGTTAGTTCGCCCCAATGCTTGTCGATCCTGCACTTCACGTTCAGCTTTACAAGCAAGATGGAATAAACGAGTGATATTAGTATACTCCTTATAGTCTAGAATGGTCTGAATCTCTCTATTTAATCCACCCAGAAAACGTGCAAGCATAGCTTCATTCTCCTCAACAATACCACATCTAATCATGCCAGTTTGTAATTCCTGATAATATTCTTCTACAGAATTTTTTCCTTGTCTTAAACGCTGCAATTTTTGAAGCAATTCACGTTGATAATATGGTGGAACCCAACGCGTACGCATAGCAGTTTTCAAAGCAGCCCAAGTAGTTGGAATAGGATATAATCTACAATGTTCAGACCACCATACACATGCAAAACTAGTGAAAGCACAAACAGCAGCAGCAACTCGTCTCTCCTCAAGATATTGTAAACATGTAAATCGTTGTTCAGTTTCTAACTCCCATGTAAGATATATATCAGGAACATATCTACCCTCAAATGGTGGAATATTCAATTTCAGTTTAGGAATATGGACATCATCGCGTACCTGAGGTGGTGGTGCAGGCCTACCATGACGAATATATACCTGAGGTCGACCTGCTGGTGGTGGTGCTGGTGGCTGCTCGTAGATCTGATTTTGATCAACCTCATCCTCATAATCACCCGCATACTCATCATCCTCCTGGGTACCAGCAGGAGCAGTAGCAGGAGCCAAAGAAGCACCAACAGCAGTAGCAGCGGCACCAGAAGTTTGTCCTGGCTCAATAGGAACACGCTGTGCTCGTCCATACTGATTCACAAGGGGGCGTACTTGTTGTTGTTGCAAAGGTGCGACAGGTGCAGCCGGTGGTGGAAGACGCGCAAGCAGTTCATTAAATCTGTTATCGAGCTTTGTTTCGAACGTCTTCTCAAGGCCAGTGATCTTCTCCATGGCCTCTTCAAAATTGTTCAGCACATCTTGTACCTGTTCAGTCATCATTTGCTGAAACTTATCATGAAGCTCCTTGTTCGATAAGTTCTCCCAGTCAATCTCGTCGGCTTGTGATCCTGGCATGGTTAGCAGCAATAGAAACACACAAGAATATGATCCTACAGACTACTAAGAAGTGGTGGTGGTGTATCACAAATCCGTCAAGCAAATCTCAAATTCTTACCAGTTCTTACCCAGCAGCAGGCGGTGATCGGCAACCGTTGTAGTCAAAAACTCTCAAAACTTGGATAGAGCGATTACCAGGGAGAGTCGGACACATGACGTAGATGTATGTGGAGCTGGGAAGGCTTATAGTATGGTAGCAAAAAGGTCAGCAATAATCAATTCAGAGATGCAAAGTTGAATAAACGCTCAACGACGGTACTGTGCTGGTCCTAGGCTAGACTGTGCTAGAGACGCGAGCCTAGAACACCAACAAAATCACGGCGCGGCACGTAAACAAGGGAAAAGCACACTCTGAATTTTTTTTTCCGCTCTTTTTTTTTGCGCTCTTTTTTTTGCGCTGTTTTTTTTTGCAAAAAATCACTATAATGGCGAGTGTCTCAAAACTCTTCCTAGCTCAAACTGACAGGATGGGCACGAAATTTTTTCGACCAATTTTTTTTTTTCGACTGCCCGGACCCAAAAACTGGAAACGGGTCAAAAAAAACTTCCTATAATGGCACCTGTCTCAAAACATTCAGAAACACCTAAAAATAGGATAGCCAGAAATTTTTTCGAAAAATGCGTTTTCGAAAAATTTCGGGCCTAAACGGAGCGTGGCTACCCGACTCTTTTTTTTCCCGAAACCTACTCCGGCAAGGAAACACGAATCGGAAACTAGATGGATCTCGAAAACAAACCTAATAAGCAAGGAAATCGGATTGGTGGTGGATATATGGTGGTGGTATATGGCAGCGGTGGTTGTAGCGGTGGTAGTATATGGATATGGATCGGTGGTGGTATATGGACACGGATTGGTGGTGGTATATGGATACGGATTCGGAGCGGTGGTGGTAGATGGCAGGGGCGATGATGATGGTGCGGCGGCGGCGTGACAACTTATGACCAGAACTCGAAACTCTAAAAGACTAGACTCTAAGACCAGCAACTAGAAACGACGATGCAACCGCAAATTCAACAAAGCAAAACCCTAAAAAGATTATGCAAAGGCTCAGATTGGTTCGGATATGATGAACTAACCCTAATTTTTTTTGTGGCTTTTTCGTGGACTATAGGTATGAAGACAGACTCAATCTAAACTACGAAAAACTTTAAAATCTCACCGAGCAACCTGGAAATCTGATACCACTTGATAGAGGCAAAGGTGTCCTGTCTTTCGATGAGATGGTGGATTTCGCTTTGGTGCAAGTCGACTTTGACGATCCGACTACGAACGTGCGAGGACGTCGCGCCTTAGCAATCGCTAAACCAACTCCGAGAGGTTATTGACCACGCCGGGGCACGATCAACCTGACCACGAGGGTCTGTTTCCTGCGAGCAAACGAAGAACAAGCAAGAAACTAAGATTGCAATCTGGATATTGCGAATATAAGATGAAAGCTTTATTGATCAAGGTGGGGTTCTGTGACGCCTTTGTCTGGTCGTTGAACACAAACGAAGTACGCGAAGTTGCAGCTATGGCGAACTTTTAATCTAAACAAAACCCAAAGTCTAAACGATGCCCTAAGGGCTGTATATATGGAGGAAGAGGAGGGAATTTCGTGGCCCTTGGTGGAGGGGTCCGAAATCAACCCTATCTCTTGTTTCCCCACACATACGGACTCTAAAAATAGCCTATACTTATGTATTTCGAAATTACATGGGCCTGGCCCAATAATAAGGTGACGCAGCACCTAAAATAGCCTCGGGACGAAATTTATGAAGTGGCATCTTGTATATTTCGTCCAAGGCTTCATGCACCCATTATGGTGGCTTCAAAGTCCTGAAATCATCACTTGTAACTCCGTTCTTGTTTCCCTGGCGCATGCCATCATCTCCATGCTTGTTCTTGCTCCAATGTTCATCCTTCTCCAAGCTAGGCCCTTCATTTGTAAGCAAAACAAATGTATCCAATTTAGGCAGCATCATATTCTCATGAACATTAGAATCATTACCAAGAAACGAAAGTACCTGGTAATTTAGTTGGCGTGCACGAGCTCTAGTAATTGGTCCAGTATGTATAGCAGCAGGGGCTGTGGGTGTAACAATTGTATTGATGTCCTCATCATTTAGCGATTGCTAAGGCACAACGTCGTTGCACGTTTGTAGTCGGATCGTCAAAGTCGTCTCCACCAAATCGACAGTTATCATCTCATCGAAAGATAGTTATCATAGCATATTTGTTGTCGTGGATAGATTCTCGAAAATGGCACACTTTATACCATGTCATAAAAGCGATGATGCTGTTAATGTTGCTGATTTGTTCTTTCATGAAATTATTCGCTTGCATGGTGTGCCAAATACTATTGTTTCAGATCGTGATACTAAATTTCTTAGCCACTTTTGGAGATGTTTATGGGCTAAGTTGGGGACTAAACTGCTTTTTAGTACTACTTGTCACCCCCAAACTGATGGACAAACTGAAGTAGTCAATAGAACGTTGTCTACTATGCTTAGGGCTGTTTTGAAGAATAATAAGAAAATGTGGGAGGAATGCTTGCCTCATATTGAATTTGCTTATAATCGTTCATTGCATTCTACTACTAAGATGTGCCCTTTTGAAGTTGTGTATGGTTTCCTACCTCGTGGACCTATTGATTTGTTGCCTCTTCCATCTTCGGAGAAGGTTAATTTTGATGCTAAACAACGTGCTGAATTGATTTTAAAAATGCATGAGTTAACTAAGGAAAACATTGAGCGTATGAATGCTAAATATAAACTTGCTGGAGATAAGGGTAGAAAACATGTTGTGTTTGCACCTGGAGATCTTGTTTGGTTACATTTGCGTAAGGATAGATTTCCTGATTTGCGCAAATCAAAGTTAATGCCACGTGCTGATGGTCCCTTTAAGGTGTTAGAGAAAATAAATGATAATGCATATAAACTTGAGCTGCCTGCAGATTTTGGGGTTAGTCCCACTTTTAACATTGCAGATTTGAAGCCTTATTTGGGTGAGGAAGATGAACTTCCGTCGAGGACGACTTCATTCAAGAAGGGGAGGATGATGAGGACATCAATACAATTGTTACACCCACAGCCCCTGCTGCTATACATACTGGACCAATTACTAGAGCTCGTGCACGCCAACTAAATTACCAGGTACTTTCGTTTCTTGGTAATGATTCTAATGTTCATGAGAATATGATGCTGCCTAAATTGGATACATTTGTTTTGCTTACAAATGAAGGGCCTAGCTTGGAGAAGGATGAACATTGGAGCAAGAACAAGCATGGAGATGATGGCATGCGCAAGGGGAACAAGAACGGAGTTACAAGTGATGATTTCAGGACTTTGAAGCCACCATAATGGGTGCATGAAGCCTTGGACGAAATATACAAGATGCCACTTCATAAATTTCGTCCCGAGGCTATTTTAGGTGCTGTGTCACCTTATTATTGGGCCAGGCCCATGTAATTTCGAAATACATAAGTATAGGCTATTTTTAGAGTCCGTATGTGTGGGGAAACAAGAGATAGGGTTGATTTCGGACCCCTCCACCAAGGGCCACGAAATTCCCCCCTCTTCCTCCATATATACAGCCCTTAGGGCATCGTTTAGACTTTGGGTTTGTTTAGATTAAAAGTTCGCCATAGCTGCAACTTCGCGTACTTCGTTTGTGTTCAACGACCAGACAAAGGCGTCACAGAACCCCACCTTGATCAATAAAGCTTTCATCTTATATTCGCAATATCCAGATTGCAATCTTAGTTTCTTGCTTGTTCTTCGTTTGCTCGCAGGAAACAGACCCTCGTGGTCAGGTTGATCGTGCTCCGGCGTGGTCAATAACCTCTCGGAGTTGGTTTAGCGATTGCTAAGGCGCGACGTCCTCGCACGTTCGTAGTCGGATCGTCAAAGTCGACTTCCACCAAAGCGATATCCATCATCTCATCGAAAGATCGGGACCCTCGCCTCTATCATTCAATCTTGGCTTTATCAACTTCAATTCCCTGTGGAGTAACAACATAGCCCAGAAAAGATACTCGGTCGGTGCAAAAGGTGCACTTCCCAAGGTTACCAAACAAACGTGCATCACGTAGAGCAATAAAAACAGCACGTAAATGATAGAGGCAAAGGTGTCCCGTCTTTCGATGAGATGGTGGATTTCGCTTTGGTGGAAGTCGACTTTGACGATCCGACTACGAATGTGCGAGGACGTCGCGCCTTAGCAATCGCTAAACCAACTCCGAGAGGTTATTGACCACGCCGGAGCACGATCAACCTGACCACGAGGGTCTGTTTCCTGCGAGCAAACGAAGAACAAGCAAGAAACTAAGATTGCAATCTGGATATTGCGAATATAAGATGAAAGCTTTATTGATCAAGGTGGGGTTCTGTGACGCCTTTGTCTGGTCGTTGAACACAAACGAAGTACGCGAAGTTGCAGCTATGGCGAACTTTTAATCTAAACAAAACCCAAACTCTAAACGATGCCCTAAGGGCTGTATATATGGAGGAAGAGGGGGGAATTTCGTGGCCCTTGGTGGAGGGGTCCGAAATCAACCCTATCTCTTGTTTCCCCACACATACGGACTCTAAAAATAGCCTATACTTATGTATTTCGAAATTACATGGGCCTGGCCCAATAATAAGGTGACGCAGCACCTAAAATAGCCTCGGGACGAAATTTATGAAGTGGCATCTTGTATATTTCGTCCAAGGCTTCATGCACCCATTATGGTGGCTTCAAAATCCTGAAATCATCACTTGTAACTCCGTTCTTGTTCCCCTTGCGCATGCCATCATCTCCATGCTTGTTCTTGCTCCAATGTTCATCCTTCTCCAAGCTAGGCCCTTCATTTGTAAGCAAAACAAATGTATCCAATTTAGGCAGCATCATATTCTCATGAACATTAGAATCATTACCAAGAAACGAAAGTACCTGGTAATTTAGTTGGCGTGCACGAGCTCTAGTAATTGGTCCAGTATGTATAGCAGCTGGGGCTGTGGGTGTAACAATTGTATTGATGTCCTCATCACCGACAGCCCGGACAGATGCACAGGACCTTGTCCAACATTGCGTCGGTTGCCAGCTCTTCGCCAATCAGAGCCATATGCCACCTACCGCTCTCCAAACAATCCCCATAACTTGGCCCTTCGTGGTCTGGGGGCTGGATATGGTCGGACCTCTTAAAGGAGGAATCCATAAGAAAAAATACTTATTGGTCATGGTGGACAAGTTCACCAAATGGATAGAAGCCAAACTAGTTAAAACGGCCGAATCCGGACCAGTGATAGACATCATATCAGGGGTTGTACACCGTTACGGTGTCCCCCACAGCATCATCACTGACAATGGCTCAAACTTCACAGCCGATGAAGTGAAAACTTGGTGCGGCAACAATTACGCCTCCGTCTATCATCCCCAAACAAACGGCCAGGTCGAACATGCAAATGGTCTCATCATGAGCGGCATCAAACCCAGACTAGTGCGATCCTTGAAGGAATCGGACACGCACTGGGTCGAGGAGCTCGACTTCGTAATCTGGGGGTTGCGGACCATGCCGAATCGTACCACGGGATATACACCATTTTTTATGGTGCACGATGCAGAAGCAGTACTACACTGCGACATAATCAATGACTCACCTCGCGTGCGCATGTACGAAGAGAAGGAAGCCGAGCTAGATCGGCGGGACAACTTAGATGCCCTGGAGGAGGAGCGCAACGTTGCAAAAGCCCGTTCCACATTCTATCAACAGCAGGCTCGAAGGTATCAAAGCAGAGAAGTGCGGGCCAAAACTTATAACATTGGCGAACTCGTTCTATGCCTACCGGAGAAGAAGAAGGACAAGCTCAAACCCAAGCTGGAGGGTCCCTTCATCATTGATAAAGTTCTCACCGGAGGAGCATACCGTCTGTGCAATGCATCCGTGATAGAGGCGAGGGTCCCGATCTTTCGATGAGATGATGGATATCGCTTTGGTGGAAGTCGACTTTGATGATCCGACTACGAACGTGCGAGGACGTCGCGCCTTCGCAATCGCTAAACCAACTCCGAGAGGTTATTGACCACGCCGAAGCACAATCAACCTGACCACGAAGGTCTATTCCTGCAAGCAATCGAAGAACAAGCAAGAATATGATAAAGCAATCTGAATATTGCGAATATAGATGAAGTATTGATAAAGGTGGGGATCCGTAAGCGGTCCTGGTCTGGTCGTTGGACACAAACAAAGTACACAAAGTTGCAATGGCTAACTTTTAACTAAACAAATCCCAAGGAAAAGCTACTAGATGGATCTACTTATATAGGAGCAAGGGGTGGCGGCCAAGGAGGTGGGAGGATGTCCCAAGGCAGCCTAAAACTAAATCTAGGTCGTACAAGGCCAATGGGCCCAAGTGGAGGTGATGTAACACCTTTGGACTTGCAGTTTGACTCGGATTCTGCTGCAGCATCAGATTGTTTCGTCCACAACTCAACGCTCCGGACGAATTTGGAGGTGATTCCAATTGGGTTGGGAAGTGCACGAAATCTAGTTTCCAACAAAAAAAGAATCACCCAATTCGGAGTCCGTATGAAAAACTTGTGTGCGTTTTGAGTCAAGTATGTCTGTGCAGTCCGAATCTGAATCCAGAACGTGAGAGACTTGGACTCTATCTTCTCTTGGGCCAAAAGTGACGTGAGAAAACTTTTTGGACAGCAAATAAACATCTCTTTCTTCCTTATATTCATATGTGGATTGTACAAATGTCCCATACACCTGCAATTAGACAAAACACAAAAGTGTGTGAAGTATTTTTGTTCTGGATAACATAAATAGATTATTGAATAGTTTGCACTAGAAATCACCTGACAAATATGCATAATCTGAAAATAAAGCCGTCCTCGGCGTTGCTTAATCTGAAATGTGGCTAACAAAAGAGACAAGGTGTACATGTTGTATATGTATATGTCATCCATTTTTACTTCCCTTGATTTTTGCATATATGACACATGAATAGATGAGTAACTTGCATAGTTCATAAAATCTAAAGCCAAAAAATTAGCACAAGAAGTAGAAGGCATGAAAATATTGCAACTCAGTTTGCACATATAAGTGAAGCTCTTATTCATTTCAAAAGATTGACAATGTTCATCATTAAACCATCCCAACATTGGTGAATAAACCTTACTTGCATCAAATTTACATGCTACAACATGCTTAAATAAGCAAACATGCAATAAGTCATTCAACACAGAATCATCACCAAGATTAGAGGTCATATCAAAATGATTAAACATTGGTTCTTCTGCATCAATAGTTAATTCAATGGGTGCACTCAAAATTGTTGGTATTTCAGTTGTTTGATCACATGGCAAAGTCAAATTATCAATGTAGTCCTCTAAAATAGGTGGTGTGATCAAAGTAGTGGGTAGCTCATCAGATGGTGCATTCAAATTGACAAGGCATTCATCATTCTCATGTAGAGATGGAAGATCAGTACCTTTGTCATTACCTCTTGTGATCAACTCAGATAATGTAGCCACTCTCGGGGGCGATGTGTCACATGGTGGAGGTGATGTAGTCCTGACAACAACGGATGTGGTTGTCATAGTATGCCTAGTAGTTAAAGGAACAATCATATCAACTCTTGGAATGTGCACCGTGCGCTTGTTCTCCTCGTGGCCAACACGTCGTTTTATTTCCTGTTCAGCTTTGCAAGCAAGATGAAACAAATGGTCCATAGGATAAAACTCTTCATGAATTAGTATCTCTTGAATATCACGGTTTAATCCTCCCCAAAATCTATCCATAAAATCATCTTCACTTTCTTCTAAAGAGGAATGCAACAAGGTAGTTTGTAAATCATCATAATATTTTGTTACAGTTTCACTACCTTGTTTTAAGTGTTACAACTTCTTAATCATGTCACGAGTATAATAAGCAGGGACGAAAGTATGTCGCATGGCAAGTTTCAAATCATCCCAAGTAGTAGGTATATAATCAGGGTGTAACCGACAATATTCACTCCACCAAACCAAAGCATAACCAGTGAAAGAACCAACTGCAACCTTAACCTTTTTATGTTCATCGAAATTATGGGAAGCAAATATATTTTTTATGTCGAACTCCCATTCAATATATAAAGCAGGTTTAAAACGGCCATTAAATGGTGGTATAGATACATTAACCTGATCATGTGCATTTGGATGTTTGTGCACCTCTCGTGACGGTTGTGGTATTTGCAAAGCTGGTGGCACGTCTCCCGCGATCGACGAAGCCCATGAATTGACTCTGGATCCTGTCATGATTAGTAGAACAAGAAACAAAACCCAAAAATAATGTTCCTATAACTACTAGGATGTGGTGGTAAAACGCTCACAGTAAAACAAATATCAATGTCTTACACGTTCTTACCATGCAGCAGGCGGTGATCGGCAACCAGCGGTGTCAAGTAACTCCGAATATTGAGTAAAGCGATTGCCAGGGGAGCGTACGTATACACGGTGTAGAAATATGTGGAGCTGGGTTGGCTATATATGGTAGCAAAAGATTAGCAATAATCAATTCAAAGATGCAATGTTGAATAAACGCTCAACGACGGTACTGTGCTGGTCCTAGGCTAGACCGAACTAGAGACGCGAGCCTAGAACACTAATGAGGTCACGTCGTAGCACAACCAGCATCAATGAAGGATACAAAGTAGCTCTGGACAGCAAGATATAAGTGAAGATCACAACGGCAGTAAAGATAATGATGTGAAACAATAGCCAAGCTGTTTTACTGAACAGTGCACAAAACAGAATCCAATCCGAATTCAGGTACGAGATTGATTCTAGATAGATCCAATTTTTTTTCTTTTTCTTCTCCCTCTTTTTCTTTTTTTTCTTTCCTTTTTTCTCTCTTTTTTTTCTTTATCTTCTTTTTCTCCCTCTTTCCAAGACAAACTAGATAAGATGCAGATTCGATCAGGCGAAGATGTGAGTGACCTCAACTATGATATGACAATGAACGGTGGGTAGCACGTGGAGGAAATTGATGGATGGGTGGTGGACAGTGGAAGGGATAATGATGCAGCGGCGACGTGACTAATGTGAACAGAACTCGAAACTCTAAACGACCTAGACACTAAGACCAGCAACTCGACACGACGATGCAACCGATAATTCAACTATGCAAGCAATGAAATGAAAATTGCAAAGGCTCAGACTGGCTTGGACCAAGGATGAATAGATCTAACTCTTTTTTGTGGCTTTTTCTTGGACAATAGGTAAGAAAATAAATCTAATCTAGGAAAACTGGAAATTCTCACTGAGCAACCTGAAAACTGATACCACTTGATAGAGGCGAGGGTCCCGATCTTTCGATGAGATGATGGATATCGCTTTGGTGGAAGTCGACTTTGACGATCCGACTATGAACGTGCGAGGACGTCGCGCCTTCGCAATCGCTAAACCAACTCCGAGAGGTTATTGACCACGCCGAAGCACAATCAACCTGACCACAAAGGTCTATTCCTGCAAGCAATCGAAGAACAAGCAAGAATATGATAAAGCAATCTGAATATTGCGGATATAGATGAAGTATTGATAAAGGTGGGGATCCGTAAGCGGTCTTGGTCTGGTCGTTGGACACAAACAAAGTACACGAAGTTGCAATGGCTAACTTTTAACTAAACAAATCCCAAGGAAAAGCTACTAGATGGATCTACTTATATAGGAGCAAGGGGTGGCGGCCAAGGAGGTGGGAGGACGTCCCAAGGCAGCCTAAAACTAAATCTAGGTCGTACAAGGCCAATGGGCCCAAGTGGACGTGATGTAACACCTTTGGACTTGCAGTTTGACTCGGATTCTGCTGCAGCATCAGATTGTTTCGTCCACAACTCAACGCTCCGGACGAATTTGGAGGTGATTCCAATTGGGTTGGAAATTGCACGAAATCTAGTTTCCAATAAAAAAAGAATCACCCAATTCGGAGTCCGTATGAAAAACTTGTGTGCGTTTTGAGTCAGGTATGTCTGTGCAGTCCGAATCTGAATCCAGAACATGAGAGACTTGGACTCTATCTTCTCTTGGGCCAAAAGTGACGTGAGAGAACTTTTTGGAGAGCAAATAAACATCTCTTTTCTTCCTTATCTTCATATGTGGATTGTACAAATGTCCCATACACCTGCAATTAGACAAAACACAAAAGTGTGTGAAGTATTTTTGTTCTGGATAACATAAATAGATTATTGAATAGTTTGCACTAGAAATCACCTGACAAATATGCATATATGCAATATTTGTGGTCATATCCAAGGTAGTCATGTCCTCATCAATCCGACAACAGACTCGAGCCGAACCCATGGAACGCGGCCAGACTCCGGAGATTCCACACCTAATGCCGAACTCAGTGTTCGTCTCCTTACCCCCGCTCTTCCAATTATGTTCTCCCTCTTTCCTTTCTCGCCCTTTTTACCTTTTCACACAAAGTATTAAATACAATGCGGATGCTCGGATTGCTCCGGTCGCACTATGTGTGCTCACCATACCTGGGGGCTTCCTCTACGAAAGCTACATATAATTACTTTTATGGCTTCCTGCCTACCACATATGCACGACACGACAACGACACCATCATCATGAAGATGCTCCACAAGCGCAAATACACAAGTCCCAACACGCCAAGTCCAAGCTTCATGAGCACAAAAGAAGACCGCGAGATGACCACCACCAAGACGGTGCTATGGCTACAACAACCACTTTGGCATCTTCGCCAAGTGCTATCAAGGCATCTTCGCCTTTGGACGTACGACATCTTCGCCTACTTCCCACGAGTACGCCTACATCGACTTCATCAAGTCCAAGGCGACCACCTACAAGTGAGGGTGCCACTTCCATCTTCGGAAGCCCCCCAAGGAAGATGGCCGAGCATGGGGCACTCCCTTCGGTCATGGAGACAAGCTACGAGGTGCCACATCATATGGGCCTCCAACAACAAGACGACGACAAGACGGTCGAGCAAGGTCCATCCCCTTCGACCACGGCGACGAGCGCGAACCTCTTCAACAACATGAAGACGACACCCACATTGGACTCCTACTCCGAGTCAAGCTACACGACCGCGCATGGAGACATTTTCACCTAGATCTCTCCGACACCCACATATGTCGAGATGCCCCAAATGCCATGTGAGGAGAGCCACCAGCACATGAGTGACATGAGTGACTCCACCATAAATGACATTGAGAGCATTTCCTATGAGAGGATGAGTGTGACCACCACTAGCCCCACACATGAGAGCATGCCACATATCCTATGTGAGGTTGAGCGCCATTTGAGTGACTCCACCAACCATATGAGTGAGAGCATCCTTGAGGGAGTGAGAGAGCCACAACACTTAGCGAGTGAGATAGTTGAGACGGCATGTGAGGCCACTATGATTTCTAACGACTTAACCTCTACTCCTAGTGTGTTTTCTTCTTTGGTGCTAGGTCTCCTACATGATGAGTCACCTATACGCGACGAGTCCATCCCTCCAATGGAAAAACCGATGGCCATGGTGGACGATGATGCACCCCCCCCCCACATGGTTCCATCAAGATGAAGATGACAACGAGTGGATCTTCAACACCTCACCTACAACACATGAGCGACGCTCCATAGGTAATGATAGAGGCAAAGGTGTCCCGTCTTTCGATGAGATGATGGATATCGCTTTGGTGGCAGTCGACTTTGACGATCCGACTACGAACGTGCGAGGACGTCGCGCCTACGCAATCGCTAAACCAACTCCGAGAGGTTATTGACCACGTCGGAGCACGATCAACCTGACCACGAGGGTCTGTTTCCTGCGAGCAAACAAAGAACAAGCAAGAAACTGAGATTGCAATCTGGATATTGTGAATATAAGATGAAAGCTTTATTGATCAAGGTGGGGTTCTGTGACGCTTTTTGATGAGGACATGACTACCTTGGATATGACCAAAAATATTGCATATATGCATATTTGTCAGGTGATTTCTAGTGCAAACTATTCAATAATCTATTTATGTTATCCAGAACAAAAATACTTCACACACTTTTGTGTTTTGTCTAATTGCAGGTGTATGAGACATTTGTACAATCCACATTTGAAGATAAGGAAGAAAGAGATGTTTATTTGCTGTCCAAAAAGTTCTCTCACGTCACTTTTGGCCCAAGAGAAGATAGAGTCCAAGTCTCTCACGTTCTGGATTCAGATTCGGACTGCACAGACACACCTGACTCAAAACGCACACAAGTTTTTCATACGGACTCCGAATTGGGTGATTCTTTTTTTGTTGGAAACTAGATTTCGTGCACTTTCCATCCCAATTGGAATCACCTTCAAATTCGTCCGGAGCGTTGAGTTGTGGACGAAACAATCTGATGCTGCAGCAGAATCCGAGTCAAACTACAAGTCCAAAGGTGTTACATCACCTCCACTTGGGCCCATTGGCCTTGTACGACCTAGATTTAGTTTTAGGCTGCCTTGGGACGTCCTCCCACCTCCTTGGCCGCCACCCCTTGCTCCTATATAAGTAGATCCATCTAGTAGCTTTTCCTTGGGATTTGTTTAGTTAAAAGTTAGCCATTGCAACTTCGTGTACTTCGTTTGTGTCCAACGACCAGACCAAGACCGCTTACGGATCCCCACCATTATCAATACCTCATATATATTTGCAATATTCAGATTGCTTTACATATTCTTGCTCGTTCTTCGATTGCTTGCAGGAATAGACCTTCGTGGTCAGGCTGACCGTGCTTCCGGCATCGTCAGTAACCTCAGGAGATTGGTTCTGTTTCTTGTTCTACTAATCATGACAGGATCCAGAGTCAATTCATGGGCTTTGTCGATCGCGGGAGACGTGCCACCACCTTTGCAAATACCACAACCGTCACGAGAGGTGCACAAATATCCAAATGCACATGATCAGGTTAATGTATCTATACCACCATTTAATGGCCGTTTTAAACCTGCTTTATATATTGAATGGGAGTTCGACATAAAAAATATATTTGCTTCCCATAATTTCAATGAACATAAAAAGGTTAAGGTTGCGGTTGGTTCTTTCACTGGTTATGCTTTGGTTTGGTGGAGTGAATATTGTCGGTTACACCCTGATTATATACCTACTACTTGGGATGATTTGAAACTTGCCATGCGACATACTTTCGTCCCTGCTTATTATACTCGTGACATGATTAAGAAGTTGCAACACTTAAAACAAGGTAGTGAAACTGTAACAAAATATTATGATGATTTACAAACTACCTTGTTGCATTCCTCTCTAGAAGAAAGTGAAGATGATTTTATGGATAGATTTTGGGGAGGATTAAACTGTGATATTCAAGAGATACTAATTCATGAAGAGTGTTATCCTATGGACCATTTGTTTCATCTTGCTTGCAAAGCTGAACAGGAAATAAAACGACGTGTTGGCCACGAGGAGAACAAGCGCACGGTGCACATTCCAAGAGTTGATATGATTGTTCCTTCAACTACTAGGCATACTATGACAACCACATCCGTTGTTGTCAGGACTACATCACCTCCACCATGTGACACATCGCCCCCGAGAGTGGCTACATCATCTGAGTTGATCATAAGAGGTAATGACAAAGGTACTGATCTTCCATCTCTACATGAGAATGATGAATGCCTTGTCAATTTGAATGCACCATCTGATGAGCTACCCACTACTTTGATCACACCACCTATTTTAGAGGACTACGTTGATAATTTGACTTTGCCATGTGATCAAACAACTGAAATACCAACAATTTTGAGTGCACCCATTGAATTAACTATTGATGCAAAAGAACCAATGTTTAATCATTTTGATATGACCTCTAATCTTGGTGATGATTCTGTGTTGAATGACTTATTGCATGTTTGCTTATTTAAGCATGTTGTAGCACGTAAATTTGCTGCAAGTAAGGTTTATTCACCAATGTTGGGATGGTTTAATGATGAACATTGTCAATCTTTTGAAATGAATAAGAGCTTCACTTATATGTGCAAACTGAGTTGCAATATTTTCATGCCTTCTACTTCTTGTGCTAATTTTTTGGCTTTAGATTTTATGAACTATGCAAGTTACTCATCTATTCATGTGTCATATATGCAAAAATCAAGGGAAGTAAAAATGGATGACATATACATATACAACATGTACACCTTGTCTCTTTTGTTAGCCACATTTCAGATTAAGCAACGCCGAGGACGGCTTTATTTTCAAGAAGGGGAGGATGATGAGGACATGACTACCTTGGATATGACCAAAAATATTGCATATATGCATATTTGTCAGGTGATTTCTAGTGCAAACTATTCAATAATCTATTTATGTTATCCAGAACAAAAATGCTTCACACACTTTTGTGTTTTGTCTAATTGCAGGTGTATGGGACATTTGTACAATCCACATATGAAGATAAGGAAGAAAGAGATGTTTATTTGCTGTCCAAAAAGTTCTCTCACGTCACTTTTGGCCCAAGAGAAGATAGAGTCCAAGTCTCTCACGTTCTGGATTCAGATTCGGACTGCACAGACATACCTGACTCAAAACGCACACAAGTTTTTCATACGGACTCCGAATTGGGTGATTCTTTTTTTGTTGGAAACTAGATTTCGTGCACTTTCCAACCCAATTTGAATCACCTTCAAATTCGTCCGGAGCGTTGAGTTGTGGACGAAACAATCTGATGCTGCAGCAGAATCCGAGTCAAACTACAAGTCCAAAGGTGTTACATCATCTCCACTTGGGCCCATTGGCCTTGTACGACCTAGATTTAGTTTTAGGCTGCCTTGGGACGTCCTCCCACCTCCTTGGCCGCCACCCCTTGCTCCTATATAAGTAGATCCATCTAGTAGCTTTTCCTTGGGATTTGTTTAGTTAAAAGTTAGCCATTGCAACTTCGTGTACTTCGTTTGTGTCCAACGACCAGACCAAGACCGCTTACGGATCCCCACCTTTATCAATACTTCATATATACTCGCAATATTCAGATTGCTTTTATCATATTCTTGCTTGTTCTTCGATTGCTTGCAGGAATAGACCTTCGTGGTCAGGTTGATTGTGCTCCGGCGTGGTCAATAACCTCTCGGAGTTGGTTTAGCGATTGCTAAGGCGCAACGTCGTGCACGTTTGTAGTCGGATTGTCAAAATTGTCTCCACCAAATCGATAGTTATCATCTCATCGAAAGATCGGGACCCCCCGCCTCTATCAAGTGGTATCAGTTTTCAGGTTGCTCGGTGAGAATTTCCAGTTTTTTTTAGATTAGATTTATTTTCTTACCTATTGTCCAAGAAAAAGCCACAAAAAAAAGTTAGATCTGTTCATCCTTTATCCAAGCCAGTCTGAGCCTTTGCAATTTTCTATTCATTGCTTGCATAGTTGAATTATCGGTTGCAACGTCGTGCACGTTTGTAGTCGGATCGTCAAAGTCGTCTCCACCAAATCTATAGTTATCATCTCATCGAAAGATCGGTAAGTTGCTGGTCTTAGCGTCTAGTTCCTTTAGAGTTTCGAGTTCTGTTCACATTAGTCACGCCGCCGCTGCATCATTATCCCTTCCGCTGTTCACCATCCCATCTGATAGAGGCGAGGGTGTGCCGATCTTTCG
>NW_021265584.1:76407-128311 GCF_002162155.2 Triticum dicoccoides
AGGCTAGACCGGACTAGAGACGCGAGCCTAGAACACTAATGAGGTCACGGCGTAGCACAACTAGCATCAATGAAGGATACTAAGTAGCTCTTGACAGCAAGATATAAGTGAAGATCACAACGGCAGTGAAGATAATGATGAAAAACAACTGCCAAGCAGGATATACAACAACTCTCTCTCCAACTTTCCTCTTGAAAAGTTTGAGACAATTTTCTGATAAATTCTTTCAAAGAATGCTACTAACTCAAGCTTTCCAATGCAAAAAGAATCACTCAATTCCGAGTTAATATGAGGAGTCAAAGAATTCTAAAACTGGCCTGAAAAATTGGAACAAGCTGTGTTCACGAACTTCGGAGGGCAAAAAGACCTATTTAGAAGCCGATTTTGAGGTGTCAAATATTGAACAAGCTTCTGCAACTATTTAGATGCGGCTCGTCGCTAGCTTCAATTTGAGTACTCACGGAGGCAAATCGGACTTCGTATGAGGAAGATACACCTGTTTTACTGAATAGTGCGCAAAACAGATTCCAATCCGAATTCAGGTACGAGATTGATTCTAGATAGATCCGATTTTTTTCTTCTCTCTTTTTTTTTCTCACGTTTTTTTTTCTTTTTCTTCTCTCTTTTTCTTTTTTTTTTCTTTCTTTTTTTCTCTTTTTTTTTATCTCTCTCTTTTTTCTCTCCCTTTTTCCAAGACAAACTAGATAAGATGCAGATTGGATCAGGTGAAGATGTGAATGACCTCAACTATGATTATGACAATGAACAGTGCATAGCACGTGGTGGAAATTAATAGATGGGATGGTGGACGGCGGAAGGGATAATGATGCAGCGGCGGCGTAACTAATGTGAACAGAACTCGAAACTCTAAAGGAACTAGACACTAAGACCAGCAACTCGACACGACGATGCAACCGATAATTCAACTATGCAAGCAATGAAAAGAAAATTGCAAAGGCTCAGACTGGCTTGGACCAAGGATGAATAGTTCTAACTCTTTTTTGTGGCTTTTTCTTGGACAATAGGTAAGAAAATAAATCTAATCTAAGAAAACTGGAAATTCTCACCGAGCAACCTGAAAACTGATACCACTTCATAGAGGCGAGGGTGTCCCGATCTTTCGATGAGATGATAACTATCGATTTGGTGGAGACGACTTTGACGATCCGACTACAAACGTGCACGACGTTGCGCCTTAGCAATCGCTAAACCAATCTCCTGAGGTTACTGACGATGCCAGAAGCACGGTCAGCCTGACCACGAAGGTCTATTCCTGCAAGCAATCGAAGAACGAGCAAGAATATGATAAAGCAATCTGAATATTGCAAATATATATGAGGTATTGATAATGGTGGGGATCCGGAAGCGGTCTTGGTCTGGTCGTTGGACACAAACGAAGTACACGAAGTTGCAATGGCTAACTTTTAACTAAACAAATCCCAAGGAAAAGCTACTAGATGGATCTACTTATATAGGAGCAAGGGGTGGCGACCAAGGAGGTGGGAGGATGTCCCAAGGCAGCCTAAACCTAAATCTAGGTCGTACAAGGCCAATGGGCCCAAGTGGAGGTGATGCAACACCTTTGGACTTGTAGTTTGACTCGGATTCTGCTGCAGCATCAGATTGTTTCGTCCACAACTCAACGCTCCGGACGAATTTGAAGGTGATTCCACTTGGGTTGGAAAGTGCACGAAATCTAGTTTCCAAAAAAAAGAATCACCCAATTCGGAGTCCGTATGAAAAACTTGTGTGCGTTTTGAGTCAGGTATGTCTGTGCAGTCCGAATCTGAATCCAGAACGTGAGAGACTTGGACTCTATCTTCTCTTGGGCCAAAAGTGACGTGAGAGAACTTTTTGGACATCAAATAAACATCTCTTTCTTCCTTATCTTCATATGTGGATTGTACAAATGTCCCATACACCTGCAATTAGACAAAACACAAAAGTGTGTGAAGTATTTTTGTTCTGGATAACACAAATAGAATATTGAATAGTTTGCACTAGAAATCACCTGACAAATATGCATATATGCAATATTTTTGGTCATATCCAAGGTAGTCATGTCCTCATCACCATCTATTAATTTCCACCACGTGCTACGCACTGTTCATTGTCATAATCATAGTTGAGGTCATTCACATCTTCGCCTGATCCAATCTGCATCTTATCTAGTTTGTCTTGAAAAAAAAAGATAGAGAAAAAAAAGAGAAAAAAGGAAAAAAAAGAAAAAGAGAGAAGAAAAAGAAAAAAAAGCGTGAGAAAAAAAAGAGAGAAGAAAAAAAATTGGATCTATCTAGAATTAATCTCGTACCTGAATTCGGATTGGAATCTGTTTGCGCACTGTTCAGTAAAACAGGTGTATCTTCCTCACACGAAGACCGTTTTGGCTCCGTGAGTACTCAAATTGAAGCTAGCGACGAGCCGCATCTAAATAGTTGCAGAAGCTAGTTCAATATTTGACACCTCAAAATCGGCTTCTAAATAGGTCTTTTTGCCCTCCGAAGTTCATGAACACAGCTTGTTCCAATTTTTCAGGAGAGTTTTAGAATTCTTTGACTCCTCATATCAATTCGGAATTGAGTGATTCTTTCTGCATTGGAAAGCTTGAGTTAGCAGAAAACTTTTCAAGAGGAAAATTGGAGAGAGAGTTGTTATATATCCTGCTTGCCAGTTGTTATTCATCATTATCTTTACTGCCGTTGTGATCTTCACTTATATCTTGCTGTCCAGAGCTACTTATCCTTCATTGATGCTAGTTGTGCTATGTCGTGACCTCATTAGTGTTCTAGGCTCGCGTCTCTAGTCCGGTCTAGCCTAGGACCAGCACAGTACCGTCGTTGAGCGTTTATTCAACATTGCATCTTTGAATGGATTATTGCTAATCTTTTGCTACCATATATAGCCAACCCAGCTCCACATATTTCTACACCGTGTATACGTACGCTCCCCTGGCAATCGCTTTACTCAATATTCGGAGTTACTTGACACCGCTGGTTGCCGATCACCGCCTGCTGCATGGTAAGAACTTGTAAGACATTGATATTTGCTTTACTTTGAGCGTTTTACCACCACATCCTAGTAGTTATAGGAACATTATTTTTGGGTTTTGCTTCTTGTTCTACTAATCATGACAGGATCCAGAGTCAATTCATGGGCTTTATCGATTGCGGGAGACGTGCCACCACCTTTGCAAATACCACAACCGTCACGAGAGGTGCACAAACATCCAAATGCACATGATCAGGTTAATGTATCTATACCACCATTTAATGGCCGTTTTAAACCTGCTTTATATATTGAATGGGAGTTCGACATAAAAAATATATTTGCTTCCCATAATTTCGATGAACATAAAAAGGTTAAGGTTGCGGTTGGTTCTTTCACTGGTTATGCTTTGGTTTGGTGGAGTGAATATTGTCGGTTACACCCTGATTATATACCTACTACTTGGGATGATTTGAAACTTGCCATGCGACATACTTTTGTCCCTTCTTATTATACTCGTGACATGATTAAGAAGTTGCAACACTTAAAACAAGGTAGTGAAACTGTAACAAAATATTATGATGATTTACAGACTACCTTGTTGCATTCCTCTTTAGAAGAAAGTGAAGATGATTTTATGGATAGATTTTGGGGAGGATTAAACCGTGATATTCAAGAGATACTAATTCATGAAGAGTGTTATCCTATGGACCATTTGTTTCATCTTGCTTGCAAAGCTGAACAGGAAATAAAACGACGTGTTGGCCACGAGGAGAACAAGCGCACGGTGCACATTCCAAGAGTTGATATGATTGTTCCTTCAACTACTAGGCATACTATGACAACCACATCCGTTGTTGTCAGGACTACATCACCTCCACCATGTGACACATCGCCCCCGAGAGTGGCTACATCATCTGAGTTGATCATAAGAGGTAATGACAAAGGTACTGATCTTCCATCTCTACATGAGAATGATGAATGCCTTGTCAATTTGAATGCACCATCTGATGAGCTACCCACTACTTTGATCACACAACCTATTTTAGAGGACTACGTTGATAATTTGACTTTGCCATGTGATCAAACAACTGAAATACCAACAATTTTGAGTGCACCCATTGAATTAACTATTGATGCAAAAGAACCAATGTTTAATCATTTTGATATGACCTCTAATCTTGGTGATGATTCTGTGTTGAATGACTTATTGCATGTTTGCTTATTTAAGCATGTTGTAGCATGTAAATTTGATGCAAGTAAGGTTTATTCACCAATGTTGGGATGGTTTAATGATGAACATTGTCAATCTTTTGAAATGAATAAGAGCTTCACTTATATGTGCAAACTGAGTTGCAATATTTTCATGCCTTCTACTTCTTATGCTAATTATTTGGTTTTAGATTTTATGAACTATGCAAGTTACTCATCTATTCATGTGTCATATATGCAAAAATCAAGGGAAGTAAAAATGGATGACATATACATATACAACATGTACACCTTGTCTCTTTTGTTAGCCACATTTCAGATTAAGCAACGCCGAGGACGGCTTTATTTTCAAGAAGGGGAGGATGATGAGGACATGACTACCTTGGATATGACCAAAAATATTGCATATATGCATATTTGTCAGGTGATTTCTAGTGCAAACTATTCAATAATCTATTTATGTTATCCAGAACAAAAATACTTCACACACTTTTGTGTTTTGTCTAATTGCAGGTGTATGAGACATTTGTATAATCCACATATGAAGATAAGGAAGAAAGAGATGTTTATTTGCTGTCCAAAAAGTTCTCTCACGTCACTTTTGGCCCAAGAGAAGATAGAGTCCAAGTCTCTCACGTTCTGGATTCAGATTCGGACTGCACAGACACACCTGACTCAAAACGCACACAAGTTTTTCATACGGACTCCGAATTGGGTGATTCTTTTTTTGTTGGAAACTAGATTTCGTGCACTTTCCATCCCAATTGAAATCACCTTCAAATTCGTCCGGAGCGTTGAGTTGTGGACGAAACAATCTGATGCTGCAGCAGAATCCGAGTCAAACTACAAGTCCAAAGGTGTTACATCACCTCCACTTGGGCCCATTGGCCTTGTACGACCTAGATTTAGTTTTAGGCTCCCTTGGGACGTCCTCCCACCTCCTTGGCCGCCACCCCTTGCTCCTATATAAGTAGATCCATCTAGTAGCTTTTCCTTGGGATTTGTTTAGTTAAAAGTTAGCCATTGCAACTTCGTGTACTTCGTTTGTGTCCAACGACCAGACCAAGACCGCTTACGGATCCCCACCATTATCAATACCTCATATATATTTGCAATATTCAGATTGCTTTATCATATTCTTGCTCGTTCTTCGATTGCTTGCAGGAATAGACCTTCGTGGTCAGGCTGACCGTGCTTCCGGCATCGTCAGTAACCTCAGGAGATTGGTTTAGCGATTGCTAAGGCGCAACGTCGTGCACGTTTGTAGTCGGATCGTCAAAGTCATCTCCACCAAATCGATAGTTATCATCTCATCGAAAGATCGGGACACCCCGCCTCTATCACCTTTGTCTGGTCGTTAAACATAAACGAAGTACGCGAAGTTGCAGCTATGGCGAACTTTTAATCTAAACAAAACCCAAAGTCTAAACGATGCCCTAAGGGCTGTATATATGGAGGAAGAGGGGGGAATTTCGTGGCCCTTGGTGGAGGGGTCCGAAATCAACCCTATCTCTTGTTTCCCCACACATACGGACTCTAAAAATAGCCTATACTTATGTATTTCGAAATTACATGGGCCTGGCCCAATAATAAGGTGACGCAGCACCTAAAATAGCCTCGGGACGAAATTTATGAAGTGACATCTTGTATATTTCGTCCAAGGCTTCATGCACCCATTATGGTGGCTTCAAAGTCCTGAAATCATCACTTGTAACTCCGTTCTTGTTCCCCTTGCGCATGGCATCATCTCCATGCTTGTTCTTGCTCCAATGTTCATCCTTCTCCAAGCTAGGCCCTTCATTTGTAAGCAAAACAAATGTATCCAATTTAGGCAGCATCATATTCTCATGAACATTAGAATCATTACCAAGAAACGAAAGTACCTGGTAATTTAGTTGGCGTGCACGAGCTCTAGTAATTGGTCCAGTATGTATAGCAGCAGGGGCTGTGGGTGTAACAATTGTATTGATGTCCTCATCAGGTAACATAGGTGATGGTGCTTCTCTTGTCCCACTAGTGGACTATCTTACCAATGATTGCTCCCATGATGTTGATCCACCTATTTCCATGCTTCATGCTAGGGCGACTTCCTCATGCCTTGACTTACCTATTTATGATGAATATGATGATGAGCATGTTGAGTTGCCTAGTTGTGATGCTATGTTCCATAGGATATCATGTGAGAATTTTTTTGGTCACATCATGTTTGACAATCCATTGAACTTGTCATATGCTATGAGTGAGATCTCCCATATTGCATCATTTCAATCTCAACATAGTAACTATGCATGCCCCATTAAAATCAATCCCATTTGCACTTATGGCATAGATGACGAGATGATGGTCATTGGCTTTTGTTTTTCATGTGATGACATTGCCATACTTCCTTTACATGATTTGCACAATTCATCTACTATGCCAAGCCATGATCACATTGAACCAAATATGCTTTGTTTTGGATGTTGTCAACATTCTCCATGTGATGTTTCTACTAATGCTCATGAGGAGACCCCCATAGTTTCCTAAAACATATTAGGAGATTTTGATTCATTCCATCCTTTGCATGTTTCTCATAATTGCTTGCACCATATGCTTTCCATGAATAACAATGCTCTAGATATTTCTCATGATGCATCACATCCTTTCAGTCCCCATTATGCCATACATAATAACTAACCTATCATGATGGATGACATGTTTCTATATCACGCGTCTCATTTATTTGAGCATTGGATATTTTGTGCTAACCGACACATGCCCGTGCGCATCATGATGGATGATGTGTACATATACCATGCACACACAATTTTCTCTTTGTTTTTGTTTTGTGTAGGTACTTATGAACACTCGTCAACCTCACAATCCCATGAGTTGACGAAACGAGCTCTTGTGAGCAACGACGACTTGGGATCCCGTGGATTATCCTTACCACCATTCCCTTCGCGCAAGGACTACGCGCATCTCTTCTACTTGGCTCTCACACGCCTATGGGCTATTTACCACTTGTCACCTTATGCTCATTTTCCCATGTTCACTTTGCATGTTATACTTGCTTCTATGCATTTTCCATGCAATTGTGACCGTCGCTTGCATCTACCCATGATTCACCATTATGATACTTCGATGTGTATTTGCATGCTTGGTGGAGATCCTTGTTGCTATTGCCATGTTTATCATGTGCCTCATACTATTGTTGATTCTTGTGTTGGGAGAGTCATGATGTTACATTGCTATTTACATAGGACTTCTTGCCAACACCATGAACCTACTTTCCTCATATCTTGCTTTCATGCTTGTGCTATGACATGTGAATTATTCATGCCCACTATTTGCACCAATGATATGCTTGCCATGATTCCTCCTAGTATGTTGCATCTTCGCACTACTAGCTTGCTTGACTTGATTGTTATGATTGCTTGCTATGTTGCATCACCCATGTTCCACTATTACTTGCTTTCTTAGGTTGGTGACATAGATATTGATGCCTCTCACTTGATTTGTCATGATCATTGCCTCTTGTTTCCATTAGTTGCATCTCTCATATCACCTTGTATTGAGTGCCAACTTGCTATGCTTATTGATCTTGGATACTTGGACACTTTACTTGTGATGCATGATTGTTTGATTGAGCCTATTGCATTTGGTTGTTCTCGTACCATATGCCTCCATACTATGCAATACTCCCTTGTCATTTCTTATGATGAACATGATACATACACTTGTTGGGTATCTTACCACACGAATGATTGGTTTTGCCACTTCGTTAACCTCATTTGTTTTTCCAAGTGTTTGTCACGTTCTTTCATTTTGAAAGATTTACAAGGCGGTACCACCACGAGACATATTGGTTATGTGAAGGCATACAAGATGCGCGACTCCATCATTCTTGAGAAACTACTAAAGGTGACCTCCTTCTCTTTGAGCCATCCTCAAATACGCATATTGGATCGGTCACTCTTTCATTATTGTTTTCTTCTTCTTGTCTACATGATACATCTCGTGAACGAAGGAGCAACATTGGAGATTGGCTACATGGACCTTCACATTGAGGAGCGCTCGCACTTGTTGGATGCACCTTCAAAACTCCACTCATGCCTCGACATCGAGCTTTGGTACACCAACACCTCCATATTTGTTGATTGTGCTCATACATGTCATGCTCGATGGACTTATCATACTCACCACAAGTTTACACCCTATGCAAGGATTGACTCACATTATGTTTGTCTTGTTGCATCTATTTCCATGTCATCCATGATATATGAGCTTGTTCACTTCCTTAGCAAATTTGTTGTGATCTTCCTTGATGGCATATTCATACATAATGATCATATTGCCTTCCATCAATTGCATGATAACATACACATATTGAGCATCCATTGCCATATTCATGCTATTGACAAACCGTCTCACTATGACATCATTTTGCACCGTGGTTGCATTAATCATATTTACAACACATTTGTGTGCACAATGATTGCATTTCCTCCCATGAATGCTTTGCATCTCATTCTAGATCATCTTGATAAGCTTCATGCGTTTTGTCATGACCAATCTTGCTGCACGGACTCATTCTTACATGATGGACACTTTGTGTGCGCTAACCATTGTATTTCCCAGTGTTGCTTGTGTTTGCTCTTTTTGCATGTCTATGACTCCGGCGACACCTTGGACTACTTGGATCACGCAATGACTTCATTGATGTCCAACTACAAGTCCGTCCACGACAACCGTTTCCATGGTGATGAGGATCACGATCCGAGGTCGGATCTTTCCCAAGGGGGGGGGGCGATGATGCGGAGCATCCCACGTTCATCCCCATGTACACTCCGACTACTCTCCAAACCCCAAGTGGACATATGACGAAACCTCGAACATACGCCATTGGACACAAGGTGAACTCGCTCCTCTCCGAACCATCACTTTCTACATGTGAGATATGGCTACTACCTCCAACGTGTGATCTATGCATGATCAGGTACTTGGAGGAAAGCCACGAAGCCACCACATCCAACGGAATAGATAGCGAGGACGCCAAGTACAAGGACCCAGAGAAGAAGCTGCGCGAAGCTACAGCCACTGGACGACCGGCCCAGCCCGGATGTCCGGCCCCTGAGGACCCGAGCCGAATCCACGGACGACCGGAGCCACCGGACGTCCGACGACTCCCAACGCCCGGACAACCGCCAGACACCGGACGTCCGACACTCTCCAACGCCCGGACGACCGACGCCGACCGGACGTCCGACACCACCTGTCCAGAGCCAAAACGCCGGATGTCCGACATGCACCGGATGATCGGACCTTCGCGAGCCACCGGACGTCCGGTACCTGTCGGACGTCCGACGCCTGTGCGCTGCCATGTGTTGGGCCGCAGCCCATGTACCCCTTCACTTACCCCTTCGTGGCCCTAGACTATATATACTCCTCCACCTCCTCCTAGTTAGGGTTAGCGTTGATTTAGCTCAGATTAGAGATAGAGCTTCGCTCATCCATCGGATCTCCTCTTCGTGAGAGACCGCGGCCTCCTCGGAGAAGATCTAATTGGATTCAAAACCCCCTCGTGGGAAGATCCCCTCGCAGATTCAAGACCTCCTCACGGAGAAGATCGGTTACCTATGTATCCTTACCTTTGTTGACTTTGGATCTCGTGTATCTCTTTGTGTTCTTTGATCTAGCACTTGTGTGACCGATTCCTTGTTGGTTGAGTGTTTTCCCTCGTTCCTCCCCGTGATTTCCTCGTGTTCTTCCGCGCGTTCTTCGTGTTTCCCCATAGGATCCACTCCAAACGTGAAAGATCGTCCACATACGGTTCCACCCTACATCACTTTGCTTACAAATGAAGGGCCTAGCTTGTAGAAGGATGAACATTGGAGCAAGAACAAGCATGGAGATGATGGCATGCGCAAGGGGAACAAGAACGGAGTTAGAAGTGATGATTTCAGGATGTTGAAGCCACCATAATGTGTGCATGAAGCCTTGGACGAAATATACAAGATGCCACTTCATAACTTTCGTTCAGAGGCTATTCTAGGTGCTGCGTCACCTTATTATTGGGCCAGGCCCATGTATTTTCGAAATACTTCAGCATAGGTTGTTTTTAGAGTCCGTATGTGTGGGGAAACAAGAGATAGGGTTGGTTTCGGACCCCTTCCCCAAGGGCCACGAAATTCCCCCCTCTTCCTCCATATATACAGCCCTTAGGGCATTGTTTAGACTTTGGGTTTTGTTTAGACTAAAGTTCGCCATAGCTGCAACTTCGCGTACTTCGTTTGTGTTCAACGACCAGACAAAGGCGTCACAGAACCCCACCTTGATCCATAAAGCTTTCCTCTTATATTCGCAATATCCAGATTGCAATCTTAGTTTCTTGCTTGTTCTTCGTTTGCCTGCAGGAAACAGACCTTCGTGGTCAGGTTGATCATGCTCCGGCGTGGTCAATAACCTCTCGGAGTTGGTTTAGCGATTGCTAAGGTGCGACATCCTCGCATGTTCGTAGTTGGATCATCAAAGTCGACTTCCTCCAAAACGAAAGCCACCATCTCATTGAAAGATGGGACACCTTTGCCTCTATCAAGTGGTATCAGATTTCCAGGTTGCTCGGTGAGATTTTACAGTTTTTTCGTAGTTTAGATCGAGTCTGTTCTTCATACCTACAGTCCACGAAAAAGCCACAAAAAATTAGAGTTAGTTCATCATATCCGAACCAATCTGAGCCTTTGCATAATCTTTTTAGGGTTTTGCTTTGTTGAATTTTGCGGTTGCATCGTCGTGTCTAGTTGCTGGTCTTAGCGCCTAGTCTTTTAGAGTTTATAGTTCTGGTCATAAGTTGGCACGCTGCCACTGCACCATCATCATCGCCCCAGCCACCTACCACCACCGCTCCGAATCTGTATCCATATGCCACCACCAATCCGTATCCATATACCACCACCGATCCATATCCATATACTACCACCGCTACCACCACCGCTGCCATATACCACCACCGCTGCCATATACGACCACCATATATCCACCACCAATACGAGTTCCTTGCATATTAGGTTTGTTTTCGAGATCCATCTAATTTCTGATTCGTGTTTCCTTGCCTGAGTAGGTTTCGAAAAAACAAGAGTCCGGGAACCACCCTCCGTTTAGGCCCACAATTTTCAGAAAACGCACTTGGCAAAAAAAATTCTGGCTATCCTATTTTTAGGTGTTTCTAAGCGTACTGAGACAGTCGCCGTTATAGAAAGTTTTCCTTGACCCGTTTCCAGTTTTTGGGTCCGGGCAGTCGAAAAAAAAATTGGTCGAATTTTTTTTGTGCCTATCCTGTTCTCTTGACTTGGGAAGAGTTTTGAGACACTCGCCATTATAGTGATTTTCGAAAAAAAAGGAGCGCAAAAAAAAGAGCGCAAAATAAAAAGAGCGCAAAAAAAATTCAGAGTGTGCTTCTCCCTTGTTTCCGTCGCCTCTCTAGCACAGTCTAGCCTAGGACCAGCATAGTACCGTCGTTGAGCGTTTATTCAACTTTGCATTTCTGAATTGATTATTGCTGACCCTTTTTTGCTACCATATTATAAGCCTTCCCAGCTCCACATACATCTACGTCGTGCGTTTGACTTTGCCTGGTAATCGCTCTATCCAAGCTTTGAGAGTTTTGACTACAACGGTTGCCGATCACCACCTGCTGCTGGGTAAGAACTGGTAAGAATTTGAGATTTGCTTGACGGGTTTGTGATACACCACCACCACTTCTTAGTAGTCTGTAGGATCATATTCTTGTGTGTTTGTATTTGCTGCTAACCATGGTAGGATCACAAGCCGATGAGACTGATTGGGAGAACCTGACGAACAAACAGCTACATCATAAATTTCAGCACATGATGAGTGGACAGGTGCAATGATGCGGAGCATCCCACGTTCATCCCCATTGATAGAGGCGAGGGTCCTGATCTTTCGATGAGATGATAACTATCGATTTGGTGGAGACGACTTTGACGATCCGACTACAAACGTGCACGACGTTGCGCCTTAGCAATCGCTAAACCAATCTCCTGAGGTTACTGACGATGCTGGAAGCACGGTCAGCCTGACCACGAAGGTCTATTCCTGCAAGCAATCGAAGAACGAGCAAGAATATGATAAAGCAATCTGAATATTGCAAATATATATGAAGTATTGATAATGGTGGGGATCCGGAAGCAGTCTTGGTCTGATCGTTGGACACAAACGAAGTACACGAAGTTGCAATGGCTAACTTTTAACTAAACAAATCCCAAGGAAAAGCTACTAGATGGATCTACTTATATAGAAGCAAGGGGTGGCGGCCAAGGAGGTGGGAGGACGTCCCAAGGCAGCCTAAAACTAAATCTAGGTCGTACAAGGCCAATGGGCCCAAGTGGAGGTGATGTAACACCTTTGGACTTGTAGTTTGACTCGGATTCTGCTGCAGCATCAGATTGTTTCGTCCACAACTCAACGCTCCGGACGAATTTGAAGGTGATTCCAATTGGGTTGGAAAGTGCACGAAATCTAGTTTCCAACAAAAAAAGAATCACCCAATTCGGAGTCCGTATGAAAAACTTGTGTGCGTTTTGAGTCAGGTATGTCTGTGCAGTCTGAATCTGAATCCAGAACGTGAGAGACTTGGACTCTATCTTCTCTTGGGCCAAAAGTGACGTGAGAGAACTTTTTGGACAGCAAATAAACATCTCTTTCTTCCTTATCTTCATATGTAGATTGTACAAATGTCCCATACACCTGCAATTAGACAAAACACAAAAGTGTGTGAAGTATTTTTGTTCTGGATAACATAAATAGATTATCGAATAGTTTGCACTAGAAATCACCTGACAAATATGCATATATGCAATATTTTTGGTCATATCCAAGGTAGTCATGTCCTCATCATCCTCCCCTTCTTGAAAATAAAGCCGTCCTCGGCGTTGCTTAATCTGAAATGTGGCTAACAAAAGAGACAAGGTGTACATGTTGTATATGTATATGTCATCCATTTTTACTTCCCTTGATTTTTGCATATATGACACATGAATAGATGAGTAACTTGCATAGTTCATAAAATCTAAAGCCAAAAAATTAGCACAAGAAGTAGAAGGCATGAAAATATTACAACTCAGTTTGCACATATAAGTGAAGCTCTTACTCATTTCAAAATATTGACAATGTTCATCATTAAACCATCCCAACATTGGTGAATAAACCTTACTTTCATTAAATTTACATGCTACAACATGCTTAAATAAGCAAACATGCAATAAGTCATTCAACACAGAATCATCACCAAGATTAGAGGTCATATCAAAATGATTAAACATTGGTTCTTTTGCATCAATAGTTAATTCAATGGGTGCACTCAAAATTGTTGGTATTTCAGTTGTTTGTTCACATGGCAAAGTCAAATTATCAACGTAGTCCTCTAAAATAGGTGGTGTGATCAAAGTAGTGGGTAGCTCATCAGATGGTGCAGTCAAATTGACAAGGCATTCATCATTCTCATGTAGAGATGGAAGATCAGTACCATTGTCATTACCTCTTATGATCAACTCAGATGATGTAGCCACTCTCGGGGCCGATGTGTCACATGGTGGAGGCGATGTAGTCCTGATAACAACGGATGTGGTTGTCATAGTATGCCTAGTAGTTGAAGGAACAATCATATCAACTCTTGGAATGTGCACCGTGCGCTTGTTCTCCTCGTGGCCAACACGTCGTTTTATTTCCTGTTCAGCTTTGCAAGCAAGATGAAACAAATGGTCCATAGGATAACACTCTTCATGAATGAGTATCTCTTGAATATCACGGTTTAATCCTCCCCAAAATCTATCCATAAAATCATCTTCACTTTCTTCTAAAGAGGAATGCAACAATGTAGTTTGTAAATCATCATAATATTTTGTTACAGTTTCACTACCTTGTTTTAAGTGTTGCAACTTCTTAATCATGTCACGAGTATAATAAGCAGGGACGAAAGTATGTCGCATGGCAAGTTTCAAATCATCCCAAGTAGTAGGTATATAATCAGGGTGTAACCGACAATATTCACTCCACCAAACCAAAGCATAACCAGTGAAAGAACCAACCGCAACCTTAACCTTTTTATGTTAATCGAAATTATGGGAAGCAAATATATTTTTATGTAGAACTCCCATTCAATATATAAAGCAGGTTTAAAACGGCCATTAAATGGTGGTATAGATACATTAACCTGATCATGTGCATTTGGATGTTTGTGCACCTCTCGTGACGGTTGTGGTATTTGCAAAGGTGGTGGCACGTCTCCCGCGATCAACAAAGCCCATGAATTGACTCTGGATCCTGTCATGATTAGTAGAACAAGAAACAAAACCCAAAAATAATGTTCCTATAACTACTAGGATGTTGTGGTAAAACGCTCACAGTAAAGCAAATATCAATGTCTTACAAGTTCTTACCATGCAGCAGGCGGTGATCGGCAACCAGCGGTGTCAAGTAACTCCGAATATTGAGTAAAGCGATTGCCAGGGGAGCGTACGTATACACGGTGTAGAAATATGTGGAGCTGGGTTGGCTATATATGGTAGCAAAAGATTAGCAATAATCAATTCAAAGATGCAATGTTGAATAAACGCTCAACGACGGTACTGTGCTGGTCCTAGGCTAGACCGGACTAGAGACGCGAGCCTAGAACACTAATAAGGTCAGGGCGTAGCACAACTAGCATCAATGAAGGATACTAAGTAGCTCTTGACAGCAAGATATAAGTGAAGATCACAACGGCAGTGAAGATAATGATGAAAAACAACTGCCAAGCAGGATATACAACAACTCTCTCTCCAACTTTCCTCTTGAAAAGTTTGAGACAATTTTCTGATAAATTCTTTCAAAGAATGCTACTAACTCAAGCTTTTGATGAGGACATCAATACAATTGTTACACCCACAGCCCCTGCTGCTATACATACTGGACCAATTACTAGAGCTCGTGCACGCCAACTAAATTACCAGGTACTTTCGTTTCTTGGCAATGATTCTAATGTTCATGAGAATATGATGCTGCCTAAATTGGATACATTTGTTTTGCTTACAAATGAAGGGCCTAGCTTGGAGAAGGATGAACATTGGAGCAAGAACAAGCATGGAGATGATGGCATGCGCAAGGGGAACAAGAACGGAGTTACAAGTGATGATTTCAGGACTTTGAAGCCACCATAATGGGTGCATGAAGCCTTGGACGAAATATACAAGATGCCACTTCATAAATTTCGTCCCGAGGCTATTTTAGGTGCTGCGTCACCTTATTATTGGGCCAGGCCCATGTAATTTCGAAATACATAAGTATAGGCTATTTTTAGAGTCCGTATGTGTGGGGAAACAAGAGATAGGGTTGATTTCGGACCCCTCCACCAAGGGCCACGAAATTCCCCCCTCTTCCTCCATATATACAGCCCTTAGGGCATCGTTTAGACTTTGGGTTTTGTTTAGATTAAAAGTTCGCCATAGCTGCAACTTCGCGTACTTCGTTTGTGTTCAACGACCAGACAAAGGCGGCACAGAACCCCACCTTGATCAATAAAGCTTTCATCTTATATTCGCAATATCCAGATTGCAATCTTAGTTTCTTGCTTGTTCTTCGTTTGCTCGCAGGAAACAGACCCTCGTGGTCAGGTTGATCGTGCTCCGGCGTGGTCAATAACCTCTCGGAGTTGGTTTAGCGATTGCTAAGGCGCGACGTCCTCGCACGTTTGTAGTCGGATCGTCAAAGTCGACTTCCACCAAAGCGAAATCCACCATCTCATCGAAAGACGGGACACCTTTGCCTCTATCAAGTGGTATCAGATTTCCAGGTTGCTCGGTGAGATTTTACAGTTTTTCGTAGTTTAGATCGAGTCTGTTCTTCATACCTACAGTCCACGAAAAAGCCAAAAAAAAAATTAGTGTTAGTTCATCATATCCGAACCAATCTGAGCCTTTGCATAATCTTTTTAGGGTTTTGCTTTGTTGAATTTGCGGTTGCATCGTCGTGTCTAGTTGCTGGTCTTAGAGTCTAGTCTTTTAGAGTTTCGAGTTCTGGTCATAAGTTGTCACGCCGCCGCCGCACCATCATCATCGCCCCTGCCATCTACCACCACCGCACCGAATCCGTATCCATATACCACCACCAATCCGTGTCCATATACCACCACCGATCCATATCCATATACTACCACCGCTACCACCACCGCTGCCATATACCACCACCATATATCCACCACCAATCCGAGTTCTTTGCTTATTAGGTTTGTTTTCGGGATCCATCTAGATTCCGATTCGTGTTTCCTTGCCGGAGTAGGTTTCGGAAAAAAAAAGAAAAAAGAAAAAGAGTCGGGTAGCCACGCTCCGTTTAGGCCCAAAATTTTTCGAAAACGCATTTTTCGAAAAAAATTCTGGCTATCCTATTTTTAGGTGTTTCTGAGTGTTTTGAGACAGGTGCCATTATAGGAAGTTTTTTTTGACCCGTTTCCAGTTTTTGGGTCCGGGCAGTCGAAAAAAAAAAAATTTTGGTCGAAAAAATTTCGTGCCCATCCTGTCAGTTTGAGCTAAGAAGAGTTTTGAGACACTCGCCATTATAGTGATTTTTCGCAAAAAAAAAACCAGCGCAAAAAAAAAATAGCGCAAAAAAAAAGAGCGAAAAAAAAATCCAGAGTGTGCTTTTCCCTTGTTTACGTGCCGCGCCGTGATTTTGTTAGTGTTCTAGGCTCGCGTCTCTAGCACAGTCTAGCCTAGGACCAGCACAGTACCGTCGTTGAGCGTTTATTCAACTTTGCATCTCTGAATTGATTATTGCTGACCCTTTTTGCTACCATATTATAAGCCTTCCCAGCTCCACATACATCTACGTCGTGCGTTTGACTCTCCCTGGTAATCGCTCTATCCAAGCTTTGAGAGTTTTTGACTACAACGGTTGCCGATCACCGCCTGCTGCTGGGTAAGAACTGGTAAGAATTTAAGATTTGCTTGACGGATTTGTGACACCCACCACCACCACTTGTTCGTAGTCTGTAGGATCATATTCTTGTGTGTTTCTATTGCTGCTAACCATGCCAGGATCACAAGCCGACGAGATTGACTGGGAGAATTTATCGAACAAGGAGCTTCATGATAAGTTTCAGCAAATGATGACTGAACAGGTGCAAGATGTGCTGAACAATTTTGAAGAGGCCATGGAGAAGATCACTGGCCTTGAGAAGACGTTCGAAATAAAGCTCGATAACAAGTTTAATGAATTGCTCGCGCGTCTTCCACCACCACCACCCGCTGCACCTAACGCACCTCTCCAACAACAACAACAACGACTACCTCCACGTCGCGAAGCAGACCTCCGCCGAGCAAGCCGTGTTCCTCTTGCGTTTGGCCAAACTGTTGGTGCTGCTGTTGATACTTCTGTGGCTCCTGCTGCTGATGCGGAGGAGGATGATTATGTGGGAGATTATGAGGATGAGGTTGATCAAAATCAACACTACGTGCAGCCACCTGTACCACCACCAGCAGGTCGACCTCAGGTATATATTCGTAATGGTAGGCCTGCACCACCACCTCAGGTACGAGATGATGTCCATATTCCTAAACTGAAATTGAATATTCCACCATTTGAGGGTAGATATGTTCCTGATATATATCTTACTTGGGAGTTAGAAACTGAACAACGATTTACATGTCTACAATATCCTGAGGAGAGACGAGTTGCTGCTGCTGTTTGTGCTTTCACTAGTTTTGCATGTGTATGGTGGTCTGAACATTGTAGATTATATCCTATTCCAACTACTTGGGCTGCTTTGAAAACTGCTATGCGTACGCGTTGGGTTCCACCATATTATCAACGTGAATTGCTTCAAAAATTGCAGTGTTTAAGACAAGGGAAAAATTCTGTAGAAGAATATTATCAGGAATTACAAACTGGCATGATTAGATGTGGTATTGTTGAGGAGAATGAAGCTATGCTTGCACGTTTTCTGGGTGGATTAAATAGAGAGATTCAGACCATTCTAGACTATAAGGAGTATACTAATATCACTCGTTTATTCCATCTTGCTTGTAAAGCTGAACGTGAAGTGCAGGATCGACAAGCATTGGGGCGAACTAACTTTTCTGCAGGCCGACCTTCATCATGGACACCACGTGCATCTTCTACTTCAACTGCACCAGCACATCCATCCGGTGCCACCTCCAGCCGTGATACAAGAAAACAGGCACAACCACCATTATCTGCCAAGAGCGCACCTGCGGGGCCTGCACAGCGTTCTTCTTCTTCCATGGCATCAACAGGGCACACAAGTGATATTATTTGTCGTCGTTGTAAGGGAGGAGGTCATTATGCGAGGGAATGCAAATCTCCGTGTGTGATGATTGCTACCGCGGATGGTGGATATGAGTCCGCTAGTGACTATGATGAGGAGACATTGGCTCTTATTACACGTGAAGAACATGGTGGAGATGATTCTGATCATGAGACGCAATACATGGCTCCTGAAGACGCTGACAGGTATGAATGTTTAGTTGCTCAACGTGTTTTGAGTGTGCAGGTCACACAAGCTGAGCAAAATCAGAGGCACAATTTGTTCCATACCAAGGGAGTTGTGAAGGAACGTTCTGTGCGCGTCATAATAGACGGAGGGAGCTGCAACAACTTGGCTAGCATGGAGATGGTGGAGAAGCTTTCTCTCACCACACGACCACATCCACATCCTTACTACATCCAATGGTTCAACAACAGCGGCAAGGTTAAGGTAACACGTACTGATAGAGGCGAGGGTCCCGATCTTTCGATGAGATGATAACTATCGATTTGGTGGAGACGACTTTGACGATCCGACTACAAACGTGCACGACGTTGCGCCTTAGCAATCGCTAAACCAATCTCCTGAGGTTACTGACGATGCTGGAAGCACGGTCAGCCTGACCACGAAGGTCTATTCCTGGAAGCAATCGAAAAACGAGCAAGAATATGATAAAGCAATCTGAATATTGCAAATAAATATGAAGTATTGATAATGGTGGGGATCCAGAAGCGGTCTTGGTCTGGTCGTTGGACACAAACGAAGTACACGAAGTTGCAATGGCTAACTTTTAACTAAACAAATCCCCAAAGTCTAAACGATGCCCTAAGGGCTGTATATATGGAGGAAGAGGGGGGGAATTTCGTGGCCCTTGGTGGAGGGGTCCGAAATCAACCCTATCTCTTGTTTCCCCACACATACGGACTCTAAAAATAGCCTATACTTATGTATTTCGAAATTACATGGGCCTGGCCCAATAATAAGGTGACGCAGCACCTAAAATAGCCTCGGGACGAAATTTATGAAGTGGCATCTTGTATATTTCGTCCAAGGCTTCATGCACCCATTATGGTGGCTTCAAAGTCCTGAAATCATCACTTGTAACTCCGTTCTTGTTTCCCTTGCGCATGCCATCATCTCCATGCTTGTTCTTGCTCCAATGTTCATCCTTCTCCAAGCTAGGCCCTTCATTTGTAAGCAAAACAAATATATCCAATTTAGGCAGCATCATATTCTCATGAACATTAGAATCATTACCAAGAAACGAAAGTACCTGGTAATTTAGTTGGCGTGCACGAGCTCTAGTAATTGGTCCAGTATGTATAGCAGCAGGGGCTGTGGGTGTAACAATTGTATTGATGTCCTCATCAGCCTGGCCCAATAATAAGGTGACGCGGCACCTAAAATAGCCTCGGGACGAAATTTATGAAGTGGCATCTTGTATATTTCGTCCAAGGCTTCATGCACCCATTATGGTGGCTTCAAAGTCCTGAAATCATCACTTGTAACTCCGTTCTTGTTCCCCTTGCGCATGCCATCATCTCCATGCTTGTTCTTGCTCCAATGTTCATCCTTCTCCAAGCTAGGCCCTTCATTTGTAAGCAAAACAAATGTATCCAATTTAGGCAGCATCATATTCTCATGAACATTAGAATCATTACCAAGAAACGAAAGTACCTGGTAATTTAGTTGGCGTGCACGAGCTCTAGTAATTGGTCCAGTATGTATAGCAGCAGGGGCTGTGGGTGTAACAATTGTATTGATGTCCTCATCAGGAAGTGCACCTTTTGCACCGACCGAGTATCTTTTCTTGGCTATGTTGTTACTCCACAGGGAATTGAAGTTGATAAAGCCAAGATTGAAGCTATTGAGAGTTGGCCACAGCCCAAAACGGTCACACAAGTGAGGAGTTTTCTTGGCCTCGCTGGATTCTATAGGCGTTTTGTGAGAGATTTCAGCACCATTGCTGCACCTCTTAATGAGCTTACAAAGAAAGATGTGCCTTTTCTTTGGGGTACCGCACAGGAAGAAGCCTTCACGGTATTGAAAGATAAGTTGACACATGCTCCTTTACTCCAACTTCCTGATTTTAATAAGACTTTTGAGCTTGAATGTGATGCTAGTGGAATTGGATTAGGAGGTGTGTTATTACAAGATGGCAAACCTGTTGCATACTTTTCTGAAAAATTGAGTGGGCCTAGTCTGAATTATTCTACTTATGATAAAGAATTATATGCTCTTGTTCGGACTTTAGAAACATGGCAACATTATTTATGCCCCAAAGAATTTGTTATACATTCTGATCATGAATCTTTGAAACATATTAAAAGTCAAGCTAAACTGAATCGTAGACATGCTAAATGGGTTGAATTCATTGAGACTTTCCCTTATGTCATTAAACACAAGAAGGGAAAAGAAAATGTTATTGCTGATGCATTGTCTCGTCGCTATACTATGCTTTCACAACTTGACTTCAAAATATTTGGTTTAGAGACCATCAAAGATCAATATGTGCATGATGCTGATTTTAAAGATGTAATGCATAATTGTAAAGAAGGAAGAATGTGGAACAAGTTTGTTGTTAACGATGGATTTGTGTTTCGTGCTAACAAGCTATGCATTCCAGCTAGCTCCGTTCGTCTTTTGTTGTTGCAGGAGGCGCATCGAGGAGGATTAATGGGACACTTTGGCGTGAAGAAGACGGAGGACGTACTTGCTACACATTTCTTTTGGCCAAAGATGAGACGGGATGTTGAGCGTTTTATTGCTCGCTGCACTACATGTCAAAAAGCTAAGTCACGACTCAATCCTCATGGTTTATATATGCCTTTGCCTGTACCTAGTGTTCCTTGGGAGGATATATCTATGGACTTTGTTTTAGGTTTACCTCGAACAAAGAAGGGGAGGGATAGCATATTTGTTGTCGTGGATAGATTCTCGAAAATGGCACACTTTATACCATGTCATAAAAGCGATGATGCTGTTAATGTTGCTGATTTGTTCTTTCGTGAAATTATTCGTTTGCATGGTGTGCCAAATACTATTGTTTCAGATCATGATACTAAATTTCTTAGCCACTTTTGGAGATGTTTATGGGCTAAGTTGGGGACTAAACTGCTTTTTAGTACTACTTGTCACCCCCAAACTGATGGACAAACTGAAGTAGTCAATAGAACGTTGTCTACTATGCTTAGGGCTGTTTTGAAGAATAATAAGAAAATGTGGGAGGAATGCTTGCCTCATATTGAATTTGCTTATAATCGTTCATTGCATTCTACTACTAAGATGTGCCCATTTGAAGTTGTGTATGGTTTCCTACCTCATGCACCTATTGATTTGTTGCCTCTTCCATCTTCGGAGAAGGTTAATTTTGATGCTAAACAACGTGCTGAATTGATTTTAAAAATGCATGAGTTAACTAAGGAAAACATTGAGCGTATGAATGCTAAATATAAACTTGCTGGAGATAAGGGTAGAAAACATGTTGTGTTTGCACCTGGAGATCTTGTTTGGTTACATTTGCGTAAGGATAGATTTCCTGATTTGCGCAAATCAAAGTTAATGCCACGTGCTGATGGTCCCTTTAAGGTGTTAGAGAAAATAAATGATAATGCATATAAACTTGAGCTGCCTGCAGATTTTGGGGTTAGTCCCACTTTTAACATTGCAGATTTGAAGCCTTATTTGGGTGAGGAAGATGAACTTCCGTCGAGGACGACTTCATTTCAAGAAGGGGAGGATGATGAGGACATCAATACAATAGTTACACCCACAGCCCCTGCTGCTATACATACTGGACCAATTACTAGAGCTCGTGCACGCCAACTAAATTACCAGGTACTTTCGTTTCTTGGTAATGATTCTAATGTTCATGAGAATATGATGCTGCCTAAATTGGATACATTTGTTTTGCTTACAAATGAAGGGCGTAGCTTGGAGAAGGATGAACATTGGAGCAAGAACAAGCATGGAGATGATGGCATGCGCAAGAGGAACAAGAACGGAGTTACAAGTGATGATTTCAGGACTTTGAAGCCACCATAATGGGTGCATGAAGCCTTGGACGAAATATACAAGATGCCACTTCATAAATTTCGTCCCAAGGCTATTTTAGGTGCTGCGTCACCTTATTATTGGGCCAGGCCCATGTAATTTCGAAATACATAAGTATAGGCTATTTTTAGAGTCCGTATGTGTGGGGAAACAAGAGATAGGGTTGATTTCGGACCCCTCCACCAAGGGCCACGAAATTCCCCCCTCTTCCTCCATATATACAGCCCTTAGGGCATCGTTTAGACTTTGGGTTTTGTTTAGATTAAAAGTTCGCCATAGCTGCAACTTCGCGTACTTCGTTTGTGTTCAACGACCAGACAAAGGCGTCACAGAACCCCACCTTGATCAATAAAGCTTTCATCTTATATTCTCAATATCCAGATTGCAATCTTAGTTTCTTGCTTGTTCTTCGTTTGCTCGCAGGAAACAGACCCTCGTGGTCAGGTTGATCGTGCTCCGGCGTGGTCAATAACCTCTCGGAGTTGGTTTAGCGATTGCTAAGGCGCGACGTCCTCGCACGTTCGTAGTCGGATCGTCAAAGTCGACTTCCACCAAAGCGAAATCCACCATCTCATCGAAAGACGGGACACCTTTGCCTCTATCAGCTTTCCAATGCAAAAAGAATCACTCAATTCCGAGTTGATATGAGGAGTTAAAGAATTCTAAAACTGGCCTGAAAAATTGGAACAAGCTGTGTTCACGAACTTCGGAGGGCAAAAAGACCTATTTAGAAGCCGATTTTGAGGTGTCAAATATTGAACAAGCTTCTGCAACTATTTAGATGCGGCTCGTCGCTATCTTCAATTTGAGTACTCACGGAGCCAAAACGGACTTCGTATGAGGAAGATACACCTGTTTTACTGAACAGTGCGCAAAACAGATTCCAATCCGAATTCAGGTACGAGATTGATTCTAGATAGATCCAATTTTTTTCTTCTCTCTTTTTTTTCTCACGCTTTTTTTTCTTTTTCTTCTCCCTCTTTTTCTTTTTTTTTCTTTCCTTTTTTCTCTCTTTTTTTTCTTTATTTTCTTTTTCTCCCTCTTTCCAAGACAAACTAGATAAGATGCAGATTCGATCTGGCGAAGATGTGAGTGACCTCAACTATGATTATGACAATAAACAGTGCGTAGCATGTGGTGGAAATTGGTGGATGGGATGGTGGACAGCGGATGGGATAATGATGCAGCGGCTGCGTGATTAATGTGAACAAAACTCGAAACTCTAAAGGAACTAGACACTAAGACCAGCAACTCGACACGGCGATGCAACCGATAATTCAATAATGCAAACAATGAAAAGAAAATTGCAAAGGCTCAGTCTGGCTAGGACAAAGGATGAATAGATCTAACTTTTGTTTTGTGGCTTTTTCTTGGACAATAGGTAAGAAAATAAATCTAATCTAGGAAAAACTGGAAATTCTCACCGAGCAACCTGAAAACTGATACCACTTGATAGAGGCGAGGGTCCCGATCTTTCGATGAGATGATAACTATCGATTTGGTGGAGACGACTTTGACGATCCGACTACAAACGTGCACGACGTTGCGCCTTAGCAATCGCTAAACCAATCTCCTGAGGTTACTGACGATGCTGGAAGCACGGTCAGCCTGACCACGAAGGTCTATTCCTGCAAGCAATCGAAGAACGAGCAAGAATATGATAAAGCCATCTGAATATTGCAAATATATATGAAGTATTGATAATGGTGGGGATCCGGAAGCGGTCTTGGTCTGGTCGTTGGACACAAACGAAGTACACAAAGTTGCAATGGCTAACTTTTAACTAAACAAATCCCAAGGAAAAGCTACTAGATGGATCTACTTATATAGGAGCAAGGGGTGGCGGCCAAGGAGGTGGGAGGACGTCCCAAGGCAGCCTAAAACTAAATCTAGGTCGTACAAGGCCAATGGGCCCAAGTGGACGTGATGTAACACCTTTGGACTTGTAGTTTGACTCGGATTCTACTGCAGCATCCGATTGTTTCGTCCACAACTCAACGCTCCGGAAAAATTTTAAGGTGATTCCAATTGGGTTGGAAAGTGCACGAAATCTAGTTTCCAACAAAAAAAGAATCACCTAATTCGGAGTCCGTATGAAAAACTTGTGTGCGTTTTGAGTCAGGTATGTCTGTGCAGTCCGAATCTGAATCCAGAACGTGAGATACTTGGACTCTATCTTCTCTTGGGCCAAAAGTGACGTGAGAGAACTTTTTGGACAGCAAATAAACATCTCTTTCTTCCTTATCTTCATATGTGGATTGTACAAATGTCCCATACACCTGCAATTAGACAAAACACAAAAGTGTGTGAAGTATTTTTGTTCTGGATAACATAAATAGATTATCGAATAGTTTGCACTAGAAATCACCTGATAAATATGCATATATGCAATATTTTTGGTCATATCCAAGGTAGTCATGTCCTCATCACCCATGTACACTCCGAATACTCTCCAAGCCCCAAGAGGACATATGACGAGACCTCGAATATACACCATTGGACACAAGGTACAACCGAGACGACCATGGAGAATGCAAGGACCAAGGCCAAGCATGGAAGAGAAGGAGGAAGAGAACCTGGCCGCTCCAGAACGAGCGGTACTACCGCCCACTCCAAGCGGTACTACCGCTGAGGCCACCCAACCGGAACAACCGGTCGACTACCGCCCAACAACCGGTCCACCTTCTGTGATTGAGCGGCGCAAGGCCGGTACTGCACCGGATGTACTGATAATTACCAAATGACCAGTACTACCGCCCCGACAACCGGTACAACCGCTGGCCCCTCCGACGTCCATCTCCAGAAGCCAGCACCTGACCTCCCAGCGGTAGTACCACCTTCCACGTCCGGTACTTCCGCCCTGCATGAGTTACCAGCGGTACAACCGCCCCCGTGACCGGTACCACCGGCCTGTCTGCGCACAGTGTAATGGGTCGAGCCCATGTACCCCTTCGCCCTCACTTACCCCTTCGTGGCTCTAGACTATATATACTCCTCCACCTCCTCCTAGTTAGGGTTAGCATTGGTTTAGCTCATATTTTTTGTGAGAGCCTTGCTCATCCACTTGGTTATTTCTCCTCGGAGCTCACGACCTCTTCGGAGAAGATCCCCCAAGCGGATTCAAGACCCCTTCAAGGGAAGACCCTCAAGACCTCCTCACGGAGAAGAACGGTTACTATTGTATCTTTCCTTTGTTGATTTTGAATCTTGTGCTATCTTATGTGTTCGGTGATCTAGCACTCGTGTAATCAATCACTTGTCGGTTGAGTGTTTCTCTCGTTCCTCCCGTGATTTCCCTTGTGTTCTTCCGCGCGTTCTTCGTGTTTCTCCGTAGGATCCACTCCAAACGTGAAAGATCGTCACCATAGGGTTCCGCCCTACATCATCTTGGTATCAAGAGCCACATTGTTCACGTTTTTGGAGCCCCTACCCCGTGTTTTCTAGCTTGATTTTATTGTTTTCATCCTAAATCCGAAAATCCCCACCACAAATAGCCCCATTTTTTTTGTGATTTGTTGGTTTGATGATGTTTTGTTGATTTTGATCCATGGATTTTCTTGGTTTCAAGTGGATCTAGCATTTCCCCAAGTTTCCCCATCTTTCATCCACAAATTCTCTTCAATTTTGACCCCGAAATCTCCATTTCCGCCCCAAAATCGTGCCCCGATTCAATCTGCGAAGAATCCCGACACGTGCGGTTCTACCGCCCCTCCAAGCGGTACTACCACTGAGTACCACAAGCGGTACTACCGCCCTCACAAGCGGTACTACCGACCCACCCAGTTTCAGCATTCCAAGTTTCACCGTTTTGCCCATAACTTCCACATCCGGAGTCCGATTTTCGTGTTCTTTTGGCTCGTTGAGTAGCTATTGACATCCCCCATCCATCTAGATAGGTTCCAACACCATTTGACTCCATCAAATTTTCCAAAATTTGAAAAGTTTGCCTAGGCCCTCCACCATATCTTCCGCATATCCACCATAGCCTTCCGCAACCTAACCATCTTGATCAACTCAAACAAGCTCAACCTAGCCCTTAACATTAGTGGTTGCTTGATTAGTGATTCGAGTCTCCTAAAGTGTTTCGGCTACTTAGGGACAATTACTTCTTCATCAACCACCACCACCACTTCCGTATAGGCTTACCCACCTTACACTTCCACCCAAACCTAACCCAATTTTGTTTGAGTTGTGGCTTGTGCCTCCTAAGGTGTTTCGGCTACTTAGGGACCATTGCTTCAACTCCGACACGGTGTATATCCAATCACTCCACTCCCGCATTGCCAATTGCAAACCACCACCACTTTTCGCTACCACCATTTGACATTTGACGTTTGAGATTTTGAGTTTGTGGTTTTTCCGTTTCCTAAGGTGTTTCGGCTACTTAGGGATGAGACTCCATCATCTTGGTATCTACATCAAGAACACCGCCACTCATCATCGCCAAGGACGGTAACCTCCATATCATTTTGGTATCGTGGTATCCCTCCATTGTATATTCCCTTGCAAATTGCATTGATAACCCCTAACCCATTTTGCGTCACTTGCCTATCGAGACTAGCCATTTGAGTATTGCCGACAACATTACTTGTGCACATTAGTGATCATACTTCCCATAGCATACATACCATATCATCCTGGTGCATATCTTGGTATCATATCTTGTGTCACAAGTTTGTTCCCGCATATACACAATTGCTATCTTGGTTTGTGCATTGTGCAAAAGTGGCCATACAAAAAAGGGAGAAATAAAGCTTTTAAGCAAAAGAAAGAGAGCAAAGAAGCTTGTAAGCAAGTGCCATAGCATCATACCACATTGCATATAAGATTGTCATATCCGATCATCTTGGATCATCTTGAGAGAAACACCGGAACCATACATACATAGCATACTTGGGATAGAAGTTTATCCATTTTGCATCTTATAGGTTGTGCACAAGTGTCGTATCCGCCTATTGAGCAATCGTGCTAGCGTCTCTCTTGAGTTGTGCAACACGAGCGTTTTCCGTGGATTCCACATTTTGTGCTCATTCCTTGGTTGCACGACCCCATTTATCTATCCGTGTGTGTGTTTCCGTGTGCCACATATTGCTATTGGTCTACTTGTTTCGCTTCCGAATTTGTGAATCTCTTTCAACATTATTGACTCTTGCTAACATTTTGCATTAAATTTTTGTGCCACTATCCTCACCGAGCTACACCATAAGCTTTACTTGTGTAGGTGTGAGAACCGACATGATGAGGACATCAATACAATTGTTACACCCACAGCCCCTGCTGCTATACATACTGGACCAATTACTAGAGCTCGTGCACACCAACTAAATTACCAGGTACTTTCGTTTCTTGGTAATGATTCTAATGTTCATGAGAATATGATGCTGCCTAAATTGGATACATTTGTTTTGCTTACAAATGAAGGGCCTAGCTTGGAGAAGGATGAACATTGGAGCAAGAACAAGCATGGAGATGATGGCATGCGTAAGGGAAACAAGAACGGAGTTACAAGTGATGATTTCAGGACTTTGAAGCCACCATAATGGGTGCATGAAGCCTTGGACGAAATATACAAGATGCCACTTCATAAATTTCGTCCCGAGGCTATTTTAGGTGCTGCGTCACCTTATTATTGGGCCAGGCCCATGTAATTTCGAAATACATAAGTATAGGCTATTTTTAGAGTTCGTATGTGTGGGGAAACAAGAGATAGGGTTGATTTCGGACCCCTCCACCAAGGGCCACGAAATTCCCCCCTCTTCCTCCATATATACAGCCCTTAGGGCATCGTTTAGACTTTGGGTTTTGTTTAGATTAAAAGTTCGCCATAGTTGCAACTTCGCGTACTTCGTTTGTGTTCAACGACCAGACAAAGGCTTCACAGAACCCCACCTTGATCAATAAAGCTTTCATCTTATATTCGCAATATCTAGATTGCAATCTTAGTTTCTTGCTTGTTCTTCGTTTGCTCGCAGGAAACAGACCCTCGTGGTCAGGTTGATCGTGCTCCGGCGTGGTCAATAACCTCTCGGAGTTGGTTTAGCGATTGCTAAGGCGCGACGTCCTCGCACGTTCGTAGTCGGATCGTCAAAGTCGACTTCCACCAAAGCGATATCCATCATCTCATCGAAAGACGGGAACCTTTGCCTCTATCAAGTGGTATCAGATTTCCAGGTTGCTCGGTGAGATTTTACAGTTTTTCGTAGTTTAGATCGAGTCTGTCTTCATACCTATAGTCCACGAAAAAGCCACAAAAAAAATTAGGGTTAGTTCATCATATCCGAACCAATCTGAGCCTTTGCATAATCTTTTTAGGGTTTTGCTTTGTTGAATTTGCGGTTGCATCGTCGTTTCTAGTTGCTGGTCTTAGAGTCTAGTCTTTTAGAGTTTCGAGTTCTGGTCATAAGTTGTCACGCCGCCGCCGCACCATCATCATCGCCCCTGCCATCTACCACCACCGCTCCGAATCCGTATCCATATACCACCACCAATCCGTGTCCATATACCACCACCGATCCATATCCATATACTACCACCGCTACCACCACCGCTGCCATATACCACCACGATATATCCACCACCAATCCGATTTCCTTGCTTATTAGGTTTGTTTTCGAGATCCATCTAGTTTCCGATTCGTGTTTCCTTGCCGGAGTAGGTTTCGGAAAAAAAAATTCGAAAACGCATTTTTCGAAAAAAAATTCTGGCTATCCTATTTTTAGGTGTTTCTGAGTGTTTTGAGACAGGTGCCATTATAGGAAGTTTTTTTTGACCCGTTTCCAGTTTTTGGGTTCGGGCAGTCGAAAAAAAAAATGGTCGAAAAAATTTCGTGCCCATCCTGTCAGTTTGAGCTAGGAAGAGTTTTGAGACACTCGCCATTATAGTGATTTTTCGCAAAAAAAAAGAGCGCAAAAAAAAAGAGCGAAAAAAATTCAGAGTGTGCTTTTCCCTTGTTTACGTGCCGCGCCGTGATTTTGTTGGTGTTCTAGGCTCGCGTCTCTAGCACAGTCTAGCCTAGGACCAGCACAGTACCGTCGTTGAGCGTTTATTCAACTTTGCATCTCTGAATTGATTATTGCTGACCCTTTTTGCTACCATACTATAAGCCTTCCCAGCTCCACATACATCTACGTCGTGTGTTCGACTCTCCCTGGTAATCGCTCTATCCAAGCTTTGAGAGTTTTTGACTACAACGGTTGCCGATCACCGCCTGCTGCTGGGTAAGAACTGGTAAGAATTTGAGATTTGCTTGACGGATTTGTGATACACCACCATCACTTCTTAGTAGTCTGTAGGATCATATTCTTGTGTGTTTCTATTGCTGCTAACCATGCCAGGATCACAAGCCGACGAGATTGACTGGGAGAACTTATCGAACAAGGAGCTTCATGATAAGTTTCAGCAAATGATGACTGAACAGGTACAAGATGTGCTGAACAATTTTGAAGAGGCCATGGAGAAGATCACTGGCCTTGAGAAGACGTTCGAAACAAAGCTCGATAACAGATTTAATGAACTGCTTGCGCGTCTTCCACCACCGGCTGCACCTGTCGCACCTCTGCAACAACAACAACTACGCCCCCTTCCGAATCAGTATGGACGAGCACAGCGTGTTCCTATTGAGCCAGGACAAACTTCTGGTGCCGCTGCTACTGTTGTTGGTGCTTCTTTGGCTCCTGCTACTGCTCCTGCTGGTACCCAGGAGGATGATGAGTATGCGGGTGATTATGAGGATGAGGTTGATCAAAATCAGATCTACGAGCAGCCACCAGCACCACCACCAGCAGGTCGACCACAGGTATATATTCGTCATGGTAGGCCTGCACCACCACCTCAGGTACGCGATGATGTCCATATTCCTAAACTGAAATTGAATATTCCACCATTTGAGGGTAGATATGTTCCTGATATATATCTTACTTGGGAGTTAGAAACTGAACAACGATTTACATGTTTACAATATCCTGAGGAGAGACGAGTTGCTGCTGCTGTTTGTGCTTTCACTAGTTTTGCATGTGTATGGTGGTCTGAACATTGTAGATTATATCCTATTCCAACTACTTGGGCTGCTTTGAAAACTGCTATGCGTACGCGTTGGGTTCCACCATATTATCAACGTGAATTGCTTCAAAAATTGCAGCGTTTAAGACAAGGGAAAAATTCTGTAGAAGAATATTATCAGGAATTACAAACTGCATGATTAGATGTGGTATTGTTGAGGAGAATGAAGCTATGCTTGCACGTTTTCTGGGTGGATTAAATAGAGAGATTCAGACCATTTTAGACTATAAGGAGTATACTAATATCACTCGTTTATTCCATCTTGCTTGTAAAGCTGAACGTGAAGTGCAGGATCGACAAGCATTGGGGCGAACTAACTTTTCTGCAGGCCGACCTTCATCATGGACACCACGTGCATCTTCTACTTCAACTGCACCAGCACCTCCATCCGGTGCCACCTCCAGCCGTGATACAAGAAAACAGGCACAACCACCATTATCTGCCAAGAGCGCACCTGCGGGGCCTGCACAGCGTTCTTCTTCTTCCATGGCATCAACAGGGCACACAAGTGATATTATTTGTCGTCGTTGTAAGGGAGGAGGTCATTATGCGAGAGAATGCAAATCTCCGCGTGTGATGATTGCTACCGCGGATGGTGGATATGAGTCCGCTAGTGACTATGATGAGGAGACTTTGGTTCTTATTACACGTGAAGAACATGGTGGAGATGATTCTGCTCATGAGACGCAATACATGGCTCCTGAAGACGCTGACAGGTATGAATGTTTAGTTGCTCAACGTGTTTTGAGTGTGCAGGTCACACAAGCTGAGCAAAATCAGAGGCACAATTTGTTCCATACCAAGGGAGTTGTGAAGGAACGTTCTGTGCGCGTTATCATAGACGGAGGTAGTTGCAACAACTTGGCTAGCATGGAGATGGTGGAGAAGCTTTCTCTCACCACAAGACCACATCCACATCCTTACTACATCCAATGGTTCAACAACAGCGGCAAGGTTAAGGTAACACGTACTGTTCGTGTGCATTTTAGTATCTCTACATATGCTGATTATGTTGATTGTGATGTGGTACCTATGCAAGCATGTTCCTTATTACTTGGTAGACCATGGCAATTTGATAAAAATTCTGTACACCATGGTAGAAACAATCACTATACTCTTGTTCATAAGGATAAAAATATTACTTTGCTTCCTATGACTCCTGATTCCATTTTGAAAGATGATATTAATAGAGCTAATAAAGCGCAACAGGAGAAGAATAAGAGTGAAAATCAGATTGTGGCAAAAGAATTTGAGCAACAAATGAAGCCTAATAATAAACCATCTAGTGTTGCTTCTGAAATTAAATTGAAAAGTGCATGTTTATTTGCCACCAAATCTGATATTGATGAGCTAGATTTCAGCAAATCTGTTTGCTGTGCTTTTGTGTGCAAAGAGGCATTATTTTCATTCGAGGACGTGCCTTCCTCTTTGCCTCTTGCTGTCACTAACATTTTGCAGGAGTTCGCTGACGTCTTTCCACAAGACGTGCCACCGGGATTACCGCCTATTCGAGGGATTGAGCATCAGATTGACTTAATTCCCGGTGCTTCACTGCCAAACCGTGCACCATACCGTACCAATCCAGAGGAGACGAAGGAGATTATGCGTCAAGTACAAGAGCTTCTCGACAAAGGTTATATACGCGAATCCCTTAGTCCTTGTGCTGTTCCTATTATTCTAGTGCCGAAAAAGGATGGTACATCACGTATGTGTGTTGATTGTAGAGGCATTAATAATATTACTATTCGTTATCGTCATCCTATTCCTAGGCTAGATGATATGCTTGATGAATTGAGTGGCTCTACAATATTCTCCAAAGTTGATTTGCATAGTGGATACCATCAAATTCATATGAAATTGGGAGATGAATGGAAACCAGCATTCAAAACTAAGTTTGGATTATATGAGTGGTTAGTCATGCCTTTTGGGTTAACTAATGCACCTAGTACTTTCATGAGATTAATGAACGAAGTTTTACGTGCTTTCATTGGACGATTTGTGGTAGTTTACTTTGATGACATATTGATTTATAGCAGATCTTTGGAAGAACATTTGGAACATTTACGTGCCGTTTTTATTGCTCTACGTGATGCACGTTTGTTTGGTAACCTTGGGAAGTGCACCTTTTGCACCGACCGAGTATCTTTTCTTGGCTATGTTGTTACTCCACAGGGAATTGAAGTTGATAAAGCCAAGATTGAAGCTATTGAGAGTTGGCCGCAGCCCAAAACGGTCACACAAGTGAGGAGTTTTCTTGGCCTCGCTGGATTCTATAGGCGTTTTGTGAGAGATTTCAGCACCATTGCTGCACCTCTCAATGAGCTTACAAAGAAAGATGTGCCTTTTGTTTGGGGTACCGCACAGGAAGAAGCCTTCACGGTATTGAAAGATAAGTTGACACATGCTCCTTTACTCCAACTTCCTGATTTTAATAAGACTTTTGAGCTTGAATGTGATGCTAGTGGAATTGGATTAGGAGGTGTGTTATTACAAGATGGCAAACCTGTTGCATACTTTTCTGAAAAATTGAGTGGGCCTAGTCTGAATTATTCTACTGATGATAAAGAATTATATGCTCTTGTTCGGACTTTAGAAACATGGCAACATTATTTATGGCCCAAAGAATTTGTTATACATTCTGATCATGAATCTTTGAAACATATTCAAAGTCAAGCTAAACTGAATCGTATACATGCTAAATGGGTTGAATTCATTGAGACTTTCCCTTATGTCATTAAACACAAGAAGGGAAAAGAAAATGTTATTGCTGATGCATTGTCTCGTCGCTATACTATGCTTTCACAACTTGACTTCAAAATATTTGGTTTGGAGACCATCAAAGATCAATATGTGCATGATGCTGATTTTAAAGATGTAATGCAGAATTGTAAAGAAGGAAGAATGTGGAACAAGTTTGTTGTTAACGATGGATTTGTGTTTCGTGCTAACAAGCTATGCATTCCAGCTAGCTCCGTTCGTCTTTTGTTGTTGCAGGAGGCGCATGGAGGAGGATTAATGGGACACTTTGGCGTGAAGAAGACGGAGGACGTACTTGCTACACATTTCTTTTGGCCAAAGATGAGACAGGATGTTGAGCGTTTTATTGCTCGGTGCACTACATGTCAAAAAGCTAAGTCACGACTCAATCCTCATGGTTTATATATGCCTTTGCCTGTACCTAGTGTTCCTTGGGAGGATATATCTATGGACTTTGTTTTAGGTTTACCTCGAACAAAGAAGGGGAGGGATAGCATATTTGTTGTCGTGGATAGATTCTCGAAAATGGCACACTTTATACCATGTCATAAAAGCGATGATGCTGTTAATGTTGCTGATTTGTTCTTTCGTGAAATTATTCGCTTGCATGGTGTGCCAAATACTATTGTTTCAGATCGTGATACTAAATTTCTTAGCCACTTTTGGAGATGTTTATGGGCTAAGTTGGGGACTAAACTGCTTTTAGTACTACTTGTCACCCCCAAACTGATGGACAAACTGAAGTAGTCAATAGAACGTTGTCTACTATGCTTAGGGCTGTTTTGAAGAATAATAAGAAAATGTGGGAGGAATGCTTGCCTCATATTGAATTTGCTTATAATCGTTCATTGCATTCTACTACTAAGATGTGCCCTTTTGAAGTTGTGTATGGTTTCCTACCTCGTGCACCTATTGATTTGTTGCCTCTTCCATCTTCGGAGGAGGTTAATTTTGATGCTAAACAACGTGCTGAATTGATTTTAAAAATGCATGAGTTAACTAAGGAAAACATTGAGCGTATGAATGCTAAATATAAACTTGCTGGAGATAAGGGTAGAAAACATGTTGTGTTTGCACCTGGAGATCTTGTTTGGTTACATTTGCGTAAGGATAGATTTCCTGATTTGCGCAAATCAAAGTTAATGCCACGTGCTGATGGTCCCTTTAAGGTGTTAGAGAAAATAAATGATAATGCATATAAACTTGAGCTGCCTGCAGATTTTGGGGTTAGTCCCACTTTTAACATTGCAGATTTGAAGCCTTATTTGGGTGAGGAAGATGAACTTCCGTCGAGGACGACTTCATTTCAAGAAGGGTAGGATGATGAGGACATCAATACAATTGTTACACCCACAGCCCCTGCTGCTATACATACTGGACCAATTACTAGAGCCCGTGCACGCCAACTAAATTACCAGGTACTTTCGTTTCTTGGTAATGATTCTAATGTTCATGAGAATATGATGCTGCCTAAATTGGATACATTTGTTTTGCTTACAAATGAAGGGCCTAGCTTGGAGAAGGATGAACATTGGAGCAAGAACAAGCATGGAGATGATGGCATGCGCAAGGGAAACAAGAACGGAGTTACAAGTGATGATTTCAGGACTTTGAAGCCACCATAATGGGTGCATGAAGCCTTGGACGAAATATACAAGATGCCACTTCATAAATTTCGTCCCGAGGCTATTTTAGGTGCTGCGTCACCTTATTATTGGGCCAGGCCCATGTAATTTCGAAATACATAAGTATAGGCTATTTTTAGAGTTCGTATGTGTGGGGAAACAAGAGATAGGGTTGATTTCGGACCCCTCCACCAAGGGCCACGAAATTCCCCCCTCTTCCTCCATATATACAGCCCTTAGGGCATTGTTTAGACTTTGGGTTTTGTTTAGATTAAAAGTTCGCCATAGCTGCAACTTCGCGTACTTCGTTTGTGTTCAACGACCAGACAAAGGCGTCACAGAACCCCACCTTGATCAATAAAGCTTTCATCTTATATTCGCAATATCTAGATTGCAATCTTAGTTTCTTGCTTGTTCTTCGTTTGCTCGCAGGAAACAGACCCTCGTGGTCAGGTTGATCGTGCTCCGGCGTGGTCAATAACCTCTCGGAGTTGGTTTAGCGATTTCTAAGGCGCGACGTCCTCGCACGTTCGTAGTCGGATCGTCAAAGTCGACTTCCACCAAAGCAATATCCATCATCTCATCGAAAGACGGGACACCTTTGCCTCTATCACGACAAGGATTGGTACCAATAGTTCTATTTTATTGTCCGCATTTGAGTGAACTTGATACATTGTCAACATCGGTCAAGGTACATTGGTATAAGTTCTTCTCTTTCTCCCACTCATATTTACTCGAGTCTTGTGATGGATAGGCAAGGCATTTCATCTCCGGTCTACAACAACAACGACGGCGTGAACAACTACAACAACAAAGCATCAATCTTCGATCTACAACGACAAATGCAAGGCGCACAATCAAGATTGCGAGAGCGCATCGAGAACATCTCCATCGGCATTCGTCACTCCGAAGCAAGGAGAAGGGACTACATCGACAAGAAGCTTTCCGCGCATAAAGAGGAGGAAGATGCAAGGATGGAGGAGATTAGAGCCTTGATCAAGTCTTCTTCCCCTTAGTCATCTTCAAGGCGGCGACATTCAAGGCACAAGTCTTCGGAGCACGGAAACGATGCAAGTGCAAATCGTCCTCGTCCACATCTACATGGCGACCACCATCACGTTCGTGATCAACATCGTCATGAAGGGCAAGTCACCTCCAAGCATCATGTGCACGACGACGACAAACTCCATGGAGCTCAAGCACGACAACGACACCATCATCATGAAGATGCTCCACAAGCGCAAATGCAAAAGTCCCAACAAGCCCTACTTCACGCAAAGTCCAAGCTTCATGAGAACAAAAGAAGACCGCGAGACGACCACCATCAAGACGGCGCTACGGCTACAACCACAACTTCGGCATCTTCGCCAAGTGCTATCATGGCATCTTCGCCTTTGGACGTACGGCATCTTCGCCTACTTCCCACGTGTACGCCTACATCGACTTCATCAAGTCCAAGGCGACGACCTACTAGCGAGGGCGACACTTCCATCTTCGGAAGCCCCTCAAGGAAGATGCCCGAGCATGGGAAACTCCCTTCGGTCATGGAGATGAGCTACGAGGTGCCACATCATATGGACATCCAACACCAAGATGGTGATAAGATGGTCGAGCAAGGGCCATCCCCTTCGACTATGCCGACAAGCACGAACCTCTTCAACAACATGAAGATGGTGCCCATATTGAACTCATACTCCGAGTCAAGCTACGCGATCGTGCATGGAGACATTTGCACCTACACCTCTCCGACACCCACATATGAAGAGATGCCCCAAGTGCCATGTGAGGAAAGCCACCACCATATGAGTGACATGAGTGACTCCACTATACATGACATTGAGAGCATTTCCTATGAGAGGATGAGTGTGACCACCACTAGCCCCACACATAAGAGCATGCCACACATCCTATGTGAGGTTGAGCGCCATTTGAGTGACTACACTAACAATATGAGTGAGAGCATCTTTGAGGGAGTGAGTGAGCCACAACACGTAGTGAGTGAGGTAGTTGACACGGCATGTGAGGCCACTATGATTTCTAACGACTTAACCTCTACTCCTAGTGTGTTTTCTTCTTTGGTGCTAGGTCTCCTACAGGACGACATGCCTATCCTCGACGAGTCCATCCCTCCAATGGGAAAACCGATGGCCATGGTGGACGATGACGCACTCCCCACATGGTTCCATCAAGATGAAGATGACAACGAGTGGATCTTCAACACCTCACCTACAACACATGAGCGATGCCCCGAAGGTAACATAGGTGACGGTGCTTCTCTTGTCCCACTAGTGGACTCTCTTGACATCAATTGCTCCATAATGTTGACCCACCTATTCCCATGCTTCATGCTAGTGAGACTTCTTCATGCCTTGACTTACCTATTTATGATGAATATGATGATGAGCATGTTGAGTTGCCTAGTTGTGATGCTATGCTCCATATGATATCATGTGAAAATTCTATTGGTCACTTCATGTTTGATAATCCTTTAAACTTGTCATATGCTATGAGTGAGATTTCCCATATTACATCTTTACAATCTCAACATAGTAACTATGCATGCCCCATTAAAATCAATCCCATTTGCACATATGGCATAGATGACGAGATGATGGTCATTGGCTTTTGCTTTTCTTGTGATGATATTGCCATGCTTCCTTTACATGATTTGCGCAATTCATCTACTATGCCATGCCATGATCACATTGTTTCGAATATGCATTGTTTTGGATGTTGTCAATATTCTCCATGTGATGTTGCTACTCATGCTCATGAGGAGACCCCCATAGTTTCCTCATACATATTAGGAGATCTTGATGCATTTCATACTTTGCATGATTCCCACAATTACGTGCACCTTATGCATTCCATGAATAACAGTGCTCTAGATATTGCTCATGATGCATTACACCATTTGAGTCTCCATTATGCTATACATAATAACAAACCTCTCATGATGGATGACATGTTTCTATATCATGCATCCCATCTATTTGAGCATTGGCTATTGATGTAGGGCGGAACCCTATGTGGACGATCTTTCACGTTTGGAGGGGATCCTATGGGGAATCACGAAGAACACACGGAAGCACAAAGGGGAAACACGGGGAAAACGAGAGAGAGAATCACTAAACCGACAAGGAATCAATCACACGAGTGCTAGATCACCGACAACAAAGAGTAACATATGATCCACAATCAACAAAGGTAAGGATACAAAGGAATCATTCTTCTCCGTACGGAGGTCTTGATGGTCTTCCCTAGAAAGGGGTCTTGAACCCGCTCGGGGGATCTACTCCGAAGAGGTCGTGAGCTCCAAGGAGAAGTAACCGAGTGGATGAGTAAGGCTCTCACACAAATATGAGCTAAACCAATGCTACCCTAACTAGGAGGAGGTGGAGGAGTATATATAGTCTAGGGCCACGAAGGGGTAAGTGAGGGTGAAGGGGTACATGGGCTCGGCCCATTACACTGTGCGCAGACAGGCCGGTTGTACCGGTTGAGGGGGCGGTTGTACCACTAGCGACTCATGGAGGGTGGAAGTACTGGACGAGGAAGGCGGTACTACTGCTGGGGTCAGGTGCTGGCTTCTGTAGATGGGCGTCAGGGCCCCCAGCGGTTGTACCGGTCGTTCGGCCGGTAGTACCGGTCTTTTGGGATTTACCGGTACATCCGGTGCTGTATCGGCCTTGCACCACTTGATCACAGAATGGTGGCCGGTTGTTGGGCAGTAATCGGCCGGTTGTTCCACTTGGGCGGTTGTTGGCCGGTTGTACCGGTCCTTCCAGGCTGGGTAGAATGCCTCCTTGATCTTGATGTCCGTCTTGCACCACTCCTTCTCCTTGGTTGCTTACATGGTACCTGAGCATGCAAAGTGTCTCCGTTTGAGGTAGTAGCCATGTCTCAAATGGGTCGAAGGGAAGTTCAACAAGGAGTGAGTTAACCTCGGATTGGATGGCACGTGCTTGAGCTCTTGTCATGGGTCCTCTTGGAGCTTGTTTGTTCGAAGTAGTGTCCATGGGGATGATGGAGGGATGCTCCGCATCATCTCCCCCCCCTTGGGAGAGATCCGACCTCGGATCAAAAACTTCATCTCCATGGTATGGCACGAGGTCCTTGACGTTAAAGATGTCGCTCACATTGTACTTGCCTCGTGGTAGGTCAATCTTGTAGGCGTTGTTGTTGTAGCATGCTAGCACCTTGAAAGGTCCATCGGCTTGAGGAAGAAGCTTGGACTTGCGTTCGTTGGGGAAGCGGTCCTTGCGAAGGTGTAGCCACACTAGATCACCAATGTTGAAGACCATGGGTTGCTTGTTGACGTTGAGCTTGGTCGCTAGTCGTTGTACTTGGTGCTCGATGGTGTGCCTTGTATCTTCATGCATCTTCTTGATGTAACTTGCACGAGCACTTGCTTAGAGGTTGGTTTGCTCTTGTAGAGGAAGAGGTAGAATGTCCAATGGGGACAACGGGTTGAAGCCGTAGACGACCTCGAAGGGGGACTTGCCGGTCGTCGAATGTCTTGCACGGTTGTACGCGTACTCGGCGATGGGTAGACACGCCTCCCACTCCTTGATGTTCTTCTTGATCAACACGCGAAGTAGAGTGGAGAGTGTATGGTTCGTCACCTCCATTTGGCCGTCGGTTTGAGGATGATAGGCCGAAGAGAACAAGAGCTTGATCCCTAGCTTGGCGCATAGCGTCTTCCAAAATTAACTCAAGAACTTGACGTCACGATCGGAGACGATTGTCTCTGGTACTCCATGGAGTCGCAAGATTTCCCTACAAAAGAGATTGGCAATATGTGAAGCATCGTCTATCTTGTTGCAAGGAATGAAATGTGCCATCTTAGAAAATCGGTCTAAAACAACAAAGACGGAATCCTTGCCGTTTTGAGTTCTAGGCAAACCAAGTACAAAATCCATGCTAATGTCTTCCCAAGGTTGATAAGGAATAGAAAGGGGCATGTAAAGACCATGGGATTGAGCTTTAGACTTAGCTTTGCGACATGTAGAGCAACGGTTGGTGAAGCGTGAGACGTCGCGGAACATCTTGGGCCAAAACTAGTTCTTGGAGAGCGTGGCGAATGTCTTGTCGCGTCCAAAATGTCCCATGAGTCCGCCTCCACGAGCCTCTTGCAAAAGGAGCAAACGAAGAGAAGACTCGGGAATGCAAAGTTTGTTAGCTCTCATAAGATAATCATCCTTTATATAGTATCGTTCCCAAGACGTGTGTGTCGAACACTTAGCATAAGGAGTAGCAAAAGAAGAATCATGCTCATACAAGTCTTTTATATGCTCAAAACCAATAACATTCAACTCAAGTTGAGTGACAAGTGTGCATATGCGTGAAAGTGCATCCGCAACTACATTTTCTTTACCCTTAATGTACTTGATCACATATGGGAAAGATTCAATAAATTCACTCCATTTGGCATGATGCTTGTTCAACTTAGTTTGACCTTTTAAGTACTTAAGCGTTTCATGATCGGTATGGATGACAAACTCATGGGGTCTAAGGTAATGTTCCCAAACATGTAGCACATGCACTAAAGCATACAATTCTTTGTCATAGATGGGATAGTTAAGTTGAGCACCAGAGAGTTTTTCACTAAAATAAGCAATGGCTCATTTTTCTTGCATCAAAACTCCGCCAATTCCGGTACCACTAGCATCACAATGAACCTCAAAAGTTTTCTCAAAGTTGGGCAAAGCAAGAATCGGAGCATGAGTAAGCAAAGACTTGAGCTCATCAAAAGCGGTGGATTGCAAAGATCCCCGAACAAAAGGAGCATTCTTCTTACTCAAGCATGCAAAGGAGCGGCAATTGTGCTAAAGTTTTTGACAAAGCGATGGTAAAAACCAGCGAGACCAAGAAAACTACGCACTTGTTGCAAATTGGTGGGTTTTAATTGCTTCAATTGTGATGCTTCAATGTCTAAGTGACTCCGGCACTATACGAGTTTTAATTGCTTCAATTTTAGCGTCATCAACATGGACACCCTTAGAAGAGACGACAAAACCCAAGAAAACCACTTTGTCAACACCAAAAGTGCATTTTTTCAAGTTTGCATAGAGAAGTTCCTTGCGAAGGGTTTGCAAAACAGCCCTAACATGATTAATATGCTCTTTCATGGTTTTGCTAAACACAAGAATATCATCGAAGTAAACCACAACAAAGACTCCAATATAAGGACGAGGCACATGATCCATAAGACGCACGAAAGTACCGAGTGCCTTCGATAAACCCATAGGCATCACTAACCACTCATATAAGCCAAATTTGGTTTTGAAAGCAGTTTTCCATTCATCACCTTCTTGAATGCGGATTTGATAATAGCCACTTTTAAGATCAAATTTTGAGAAAAAGTTGGCGCCACTAAGTTCATCAAGTGATGAGGACATCAATACAATTGTTACACCCACAGCCCCTGCTGCTATACATACTGGACCAATTACTAGAGCTCGTGCACGCCAACTAAATTACCAGGTACTTTCGTTTCTTGGTAATGATTCTAATGTTCATGAGAATATGATGCTGCCTAAATTGGATACATTTGTTTTGCTTACAAATGAAGGGCCTAGCTTGGAGAAGGATGAACATTGGAGCAAGAACAAGCATGGAGATGATGGCATGCGCAATGGGAACAAGAACGGAGTTACAAGTGATGATTTCAGGACTTTGAAGCCACCATAATGGGTGCATGAAGCCTTGGACGAAATATACAAGATGCCACTTCATAAATTTCGTCCCGAGGCTATTTTAGGTGCTGCGTCACCTTATTATTGGGCCAGGCCCATGTAATTTCGAAATACATAAGTATAGGCTATTTTTAGAGTCCGTATGTGTGGGGAAACAAGAGATAGGGTTGATTTCGGACCCCTCCACCAAGGGCCACGAAATTCCCCCCTCTTCCTCCATATATACAGCCCTTAGGGCATCGTTTAGACTTTGGGTTTTCTTTACATTAAAAGTTCGCCATAGCTGCAACTTCGCGTACTTCGTTTGTGTTCAACGACCAGACAAAGGCGTCACAGAACCCCACCTTGATCAATAAAGCTTTCATCTTATATTCGCAATATCCAGATTGCAATCTTAGTTTCTTGCTTGTTCTTCGTTTGCTCGCAGGAAACAGACCCTCGTGGTCAGGTTGATCGTGCTCCGGCATGGTCAATAACCTCTCGGAGTTGGTTTAGCGATTGCTAAGGCGCGACGTCCTCGCACGTTCTGATAGAGGCGAGGGTGTCCCGATCTTTCGATGAGATGATAACTATCGATTTGGTGGAGACGACTTTGACGATCCGACTACAAACGTGCACGACGTTGCGCCTTAGCAATCGCTAAACCAATCTCCTGAGGTTACTGATGATGCCGGAAGCACGGTCAGCCTGACCACGAAGGTCTATTCCTGCAAGCAATCGAAGAACGAGCAAGAATATGATAAAGCAATCTGAATATTGCAAATATATATGAGGTATTGATAATGGTGGGGATCCGTAAGCGGTCTTGGTCTGGTCGTTGGACACAAACGAAGTACACGAAGTTGCAATGGCTAACTTTTAACTAAACAAATCCCCAGGAAAAGCTACTAGATGGATCTACTTATATAGGAGCAAGGGGTGGCGGCCAAGGAGGTGGGAGGACGTCCCAAGGCAGCCTAAAACTAAATCTAGGTCGTACAAGGCCAATGGGCCCAAGTGGAGGTGATGTAACACCTTTGGACTTGTAGTTTGACTCGGATTCTGCTGCAGCATCAGATTGTTTCGTCCACAACTCAACGCTCCGGACGAATTTGAAGGTGATTCCAATTGGGTTGGAAAGTGCACGAAATCTAGTTTCCAACAAAAAAAGAATCACCATATTCGGAGTCCGTATGAAAAACTTGTGTGCGTTTTGAGTCAGGTATGTCTGTGCAGTCCGAATCTGAATCCAGAACGTGAGAGACTTGGACTCTATCTTCTCTTGGGCCAAAAGTGACATGAGAGAACTTTTTGGACAGCAAATAAACATCTCTTTCTTCCTTATCTTCATATGTGGATTGTACAAATGTCCCATACACCTGCAATTAGACAAAACACAAAAGTGTGTGAAGTACTTTTGTTCTGGATAACATAAATAGATTATTGAATAGTTTGCACTAGAAATCACCTGACAAATATGCATATATGCAATATTTTTGGTCATATCCAAGGTATTCATGTCCTCATCATCCTCCCCTTCTTGAAAATAAAGCCGTCCTCGGCGTTGCTTAATCTGAAATGTGGCTAACAAAAGAGACAAGGTGTACATGTTGTATATGTATATGTCATCCATTTTTACTTCCCTTGATTTTTGCATATATGACACATGAATAGATGAGTAACTTGCATAGTTTATAAAATCTAAAGCCAAAAAATTAGCACAAGAAGTAGAAGGCATGAAAATATTGCAACTCAGTTTGCACATATAAGTGAAGCTCTTATTCATTTCAAAAGATTGACAATGTTCATCATTAAACCATCCCAACATTGGTGAATAAACCTTACTTGCATCAAATTTACATGCTGTATGCTTAAATAAGCAAACATGCAATAAGTCATTCAACACAGAATCATCACCAAAATTAGAGGTCATATCAAAATGATTAAACATTGGTTCTTTTGCATCAATAGTTAATTCAATGGGTGCACTCAAAATTGTTGGTATTTCAGTTGTTTGATCACATGGCAAAGTCAAATTATCAACGTAGTCCTCTAAAATAGGTGGTGTGATCAAAGTAGTGGGTAGCTCATCAGATGGTGCATTCAAATTGACAAGGCATTCATCATTCTCATGTAGAGATGGAAGATCAGTACCTTTGTCATTACCTCTTATGATCAACTCAGATGATGTAGCCACTCTCGGGGGCGATGTGTCACATGGTGGAGGTGATGTAGTCCTGACAACAACGGATGTGGTTGTCATAGTATGCCTAGTAGTTGAAGGAACAATCATATCAACTCTTGGAATGTGCATCGTGCGCTTGTTCTCCTCGTGGCCAACACGTCGTTTTATTTCCTGTTCAGCTTTGCAAGCAAGATGAAACAAATGGTCCATAGGATAACACTCTTCATAAATTAGTATCTCTTGAATATCACGGTTTAATCCTCCCCAAAATCTATCCATAAAATCATCTTCACTTTCTTCTAAAGAGGAATGCAACAAGGTAGTTTGTAAATCATCATAATATTTTGTTACAGTTTCACTACCTTGTTTTAAGTGTTGCAACTTCTTAATCATGTCACGAGTATAATAAGCAGGGACGAAAGTATGTCGCATGGCAAGTTTCAAATCATCCCAAGTAGTAGGTATATAATCAGGGTGTAACCGACAATATTCACTCCACCAAACCAAAGCATAACCAGTGAAAGAACCAACCACAACCTTAACCTTTTTATGTTCATCGAAATTATGGGAAGCAAATATATTTTTTATGTCGAACTCCCATTCAATATATAAAGCAGGTTTAAAACGGCCATTAAATGGTGGTATAGATACATTAACCTGATCATGTGCATTTGGATGTTTGTGCACCTCTCGTGACGGTTGTGGTATTTGCAAAGGTGGTGGCACGTCTCCCGCGATCGACAAAGCCCATGAATTGTCTCTCGATCCTGTCATGATTAGTAGAACAAGAAACAAAACCCAAAAATAATGTTCCTATAACTACTAGGATGTGGTGGTAAAACGCTCACAGTAAAGCAAATATCAATGTCTTACAAGTTCTTACCATGCAGCAGGCGGTGATCGGCAACCAGCGGTGTCAAGTAACTTCGAATATTGAGTAAAGCGATTGCCAGGGGAGCGTACGTATACACGGTGTAGAAATATGTGGAGCTGGGTTGGCTATATATGATAGCAAAAGATTAGCAATAATCAATTCAAAGATGCAATGTTGAATAAACGCTCAACGACGGTACTGTGCTGGTCCTAGGCTAGACCGGACTAGAGACGCGAGCCTAGAACACTAATAAGGTCACGGCATAGCACAACTAGCATCAATGAAGGATACTAAGTAGCTCTTGACAGCAAGATATAAGTGAAGATCACAACGGCAGTGAAGATAATGATGAAAAACAACTGCCAAGCAGGATATACAACAACTCTCTCTCCAACTTTCCTCTTGAAAAGTTTGAGACAATTTTCTGATAAATTCTTTCAAAGAATGCTACTAACTCAAGCTTTCCAATGCAAAAAGAATCACTCAATTCCGAGTTGATATGAGGAGTCAAAGAATTCTAAAACTAGCCTGAAAAATTGGAACAAGCTGTGTTCACGAGCTTCGGAGGGCAAAAAGACCTATTTAGAAGCCGATTTTGAGGTGTCAAATATTGAACAAGCTTCTGCAACTATTTAGATGCGGCTCGTCGCTATCTTCAATTTGAGTACTCACGGAGCCAAAACGGACTTCGTATGAGGAAGATACACCTGTTTTACTGAACAGTGCGCAAAACAGATTCCAATCCGAATTCAGGTACGAGATTGATTCTAGATAGATCCAATTTTGTTTTTCTTCTCTCTTTTTTTTCTCACGCCTTTTTTTTTATTTTTCTTCTCCCTCTTTTTCTTTTTTTTTCTTTCCTTTTTTCTCTCTTTTTTTTCTTTATCTTCTTTTTCTCCCTCTTTCCAAGACAAACTAGATAAGATGCAGATTCGATCAGGCGAAGATGTGAGTGACCTCAACTATGGTTATGACAATAAACAGTGCGTAACACATGGTGGAAATTGGTGGATGGGATAATGATGCAGTGGCTGCGTGACTAATGTGAACAGAACTCGAAACTCTAAAGGAACTAGACACTAAGACCAGCAACTCGACACGGTGATGCAACCGATAATTCAATAATGCAAACAATGAAAAGAAAATTGCAAAGGCTCAGTCTGGCTAGGACAAAGGATGAATAGATCTAACTTTTGTTTTGTGGCTTTTTCTTGGACAATAGGTAAGAAAATAAATCTAATCTAGGAAAAACTGGAAATTCTCACCGAGCAACCTGAAAACTGATACCACTTGATAGAGGCGAGGGTGTCCCGATCTTTCGATGAGATGATAACTATCGATTTGGTGGAGACGACTTTGACGATCCGACTACAAACGTGCACGACGTTGCGCCTTAGCAATCGCTAAACCAATCTCCTGAGGTTACTGATGATGCCGGAAGCACGGTCAGCCTGACCACGAAGGTCTATTCCTGCAAGCAATCGAAGAACGAGCAAGAATATGATAAAGCAACCTGAATATTGCAAATATATATGAGGTATTGATAATGGTGGGGATCCGTAAGCGGTCTTGGTCTGGTCGTTGGACACAAACGAAGTACACGAAGTTGCAATGGCTAACTTTTAACTAAACAAATCCCCAGGAAAAGCTACTAGATGGATCTACTTATATAAGAGCAAGGGGTGGCGGCCAAGGAGGTGGGAGGACGTCCCAAGGCAGCCTAAAACTAAATCTAGGTCGTACAAGGCCAATGGCCCAAGTGGAGGTGATGTAACACCTTTGGACTTGTAGTTTGACTCGGATTCTGCTGCAGCATCAGATTGTTTCGTCCACAACTCAACGCTCCAGACGAATTTAAAGGTGATTCCAATTGGGTTGGAAAGTGCACGAAATCTAGTTTCCAACAAAAAAAGAATCACCCAATTCGGAGTCCGTATGAAAAACTTGTGTGCGTTTTGAGTCAGGTATGTCTGTGCAGTCCGAATCTGAATCTAGAACGTGAGAGACTTGGACTCTATCTTCTCTTGGGCCAAAAGTGACGTGAGAGACCTTTTTGGACAGCAAATAAACATCTCTTTCTTTCTTATCTTCATATGTGGATTGTACAAATGTCCCATACACCTGCAATTAGACAAAACACAAAAGTGTGTGAAGTACTTTTGTTCTGGATAACATAAATAGATTATTGAATAGTTTGCACTAGAAATCACCTGACAAATATGCATATATGCAATATTTTTGGTCATATCCAAGGTAGTCATGTCCTCATCACGTTCGTAGTCGGATCGTCAAAGTCGACTTCCACCAAAGCGATATCCATCATCTCATCGAAAGACGGGACACCTTTGCCTCTATCAAGTGGTATCAGATTTCCAGGTTGCTCGCTGAGATTTTACAGTTTTTCGTAGTTTAGATCGAGTATGTTCTTCATACCTACAGTCCACGAAAAAGCCACAAAAAAAAATTTAGGGTTAGTTCATCACATCCGAACCAATCTGAGTCTTTGTGATGAGGACATCAATACAATTGTTACACCCACAGCCCCTGCTGCTATACATACTGGACCAATTACTAGAGCTCGTGCACGCCAACTAAATTACCAGGTACTTTCGTTTCTTGGTAATGAATTTAATGTTCATGAGAATATGATGCTGCCTAAATTGGATACATTTGTTTTGCTTACAAATGAAGGGCCTAGCTTGGAGAAGGATGGACATTGGAGCAAGAACAAGCATGGAGATGATGGCATGCGCAAGGGGAACAAGAACGGAGTTACAAGTGATGATTTCAGGACTTTGAAGCCACCATAATGGGTGCATGAAGCCTTGGACGAAATATACAAGATGCCACTTCATAAATTTCGTCCCGAGGCTATTTTAGGTGCTGCGTCACCTTATTATTGGGCCAGGCCCATGTAATTTCGAAATACATAAGTATAGGCTATTTTTAGAGTCCGTATGTGTGGGGAAACAAGAGATAGGGTTGATTTCGGACCCCTCCACCAAGGGCCACGAACTTCCCCCCTCTTCCTCCATATATACAGCCCTTAGGGCATCGTTTAGACTTTGGGTTTTGTTTACATTAAAAGTTCGCCATAGCTGCAACTTCGCGTACTTCGTTTGTGTTCAACGACCAGACAAAGGCGTCACAGAACCCCACCTTGATCAATAAAGCTTTCATCTTATATTCGCAATATCCAGATTGCAATCTTAGTTTCTTGCTTGTTCTTCGTTTGCTCGCAGGAAACAGACCCTCGTGGTCAGGTTGATCGTGCTCCGGCGTGGTCAATAACCTCTCGGAGTTGGTTTAGCGATTGCTAAGGCGCGACGTCCTCGCACGTTCGTTGTCTGATCGTCAAAGTCGACTTCCACCAAAGCGATATCCATCATCTCATCGAAAGACGGGACACCTTTGCCTCTATCAAGTGGTATCAGATTTCCAGGTTGCTCGGTGAGATTTTACAGTTTTTCGTAGTTTAGATCGAGTCTGTTCTTCATACTTACAGTCCACGAAAAAGCCACAAAAAAAATTTAGGGTTAGTTCATCATATCCGAACCAATCTGAGCCTTTGTGATGAGGACATCAATACAATTGTTACACCCACAGCCCCTGCTGCTATACATACTGGACCAATTACTAGAGCTCGTGCACGCCAACTAAGTTACCAGGTACTTTCGTTTCTTGGTAATGATTTTAATGTTCATGAGAATATGATGCTGCCTAAATTGGATACATTTGTTTTGCTTACAAATGAAGGGCCTAGCTTGGAGAAGGATGAACATTGGAGCAAGAACAAGCATGGAGATGATGGCATGCGCAAGGGGAACAAGAACGGAGTTACAAGTGATGATTTCAGGACTTTGAAGCCACCATAATGGGTGCATGAAGCCTTGGACGAAATATACAAGATGCCACTTCATAAATTTCGTCCCGAGGCTATTTTAGGTGTTGCGTCACCTTATTATTGGGCCATGCCCATGTAATTTCGAAATACATAAGTATAGGCTATTTTTAGAGTCCGTATGTGTGGGGAAACAAGAGATAGGGTTGATTTCGGACCCCTCCACCAAGGGCCACGAAATTCCCCCCCTCTTCCTCCATATATACAGCCCTTAGGGCATCGTTTAGACTTTGGGTTTTGTTTAGATTAAAAGTTCGCCATAGCTGCAACTTCGCGTACTTCGTTTGTGTTCAACGACCAGACAAAGGCGTCACAGAACCCCACCTTGATCAATAAAGCTTTCATCTTATATTCGCAATATCCAGATTGCAGTCTTAGTTTCTTGCTTGTTCTTCGTTTGCTCGCAGGAAACAGACCCTCGTGGTCAGGTTGATCGTGCTCCGGCGTGGTCAATAACCTCTCGGAGTTGGTTTAGCGATTGCTAAGGCGCGACGTCCTCGCACGTTCGTAGTCGGATCGTCAAAGTCGACTTCCAGCAAAGCGATATCCATCATCTCATCGAAAGACGGGACACCTTTGCCTCTATCAAGTGGTATCAGATTTCCAGGTTGCTCGGTGAGATTTTACAGTTTTTCGTAGTTTAGATCGAGTCTGTTCTTCATACCTACAGTCCACGAAAAAGCCACAAAAAAAATTTAGGGTTAGTTCATCATATCCGAACCAATCTGAGCCTTTGTGATGAGGACATCAATACAATTGTTACACCCACAGTCCCTGCTGCTATACATACTGGACCAATTACTAGAGCTCGTGCACGCCAACTAAATTACCAGGTACTTTCGTTTCTTGGTAATGATTTTAATGTTCATGAGAATATGATGCTGCTTAAATTGGATACATTTGTTTTGCTTACAAATGAAGGGCCTAGCTTGGAGAAGGATGAACATTGGAGCAAGAACAAGCATGGAGATGATGGCATGCGCAAGGGGAACAAGAACAGAGTTACAAGTGATGATTTCAGGACTTTGAAGCCACCATAATGGGTGCATGAAGCCTTGGACGAAATATACAAGATGCCACTTCATAAATTTCGTCCCGAGGCTATTTTAGGTGCTGCGTCACCTTATTATTGGGCCAGGCCCATGTAATTTCGAAATACATAAGTATAGGCTATTTTTAGAGTCCGTATGTGTGGGGAAACAAGAGATAGGGTTGATTTCAGACCCCTCCACCAAGGGCCACGAAATTCCCACCTCTTCCTCCATATATACAGCCCTTAGGGCATCGTTTAGACTTTGGGTTTTGTTTACATTAAAAGTTCGCCATAGCTGCAACTTCGCGTACTTCGTTTGTGTTCAACGACCAGACAAAGGCGTCACAGAACCCCACCTTGATCAATAAAGCTTTCATCTTATATTCGCAATATCCAGATTGCAATCTTAGTTTCTTGCTTGTTCTTCGTTTGCTCGCAGGAAACAGACCCTCGGGGTCAGGTTGATCGTGCTCCGGCGTGGTCAATAACCTCTCGGAGTTGGTTTAGCGATTGCTAAGGCGCGACGTCCTCGCACGTTCGTAGTCGGATCGTCAATGTCGACTTCCACCAAAGCGATATCCATCATCTCATCGAAAGATGGGACACCTTTGCCTCTATCAAGTGGTATCAGATTTCCAGGTTGCTCGGTTAGATTTTACAGTTTTTCGTAGTTTAGATCGAGTCTGTTCTTCATACCTACAGTCCACGAAAAAGCCACAAAAAAAATTTAGGGTTAGTTCATCATATCCGAACCAATCTGAGCCTTTGTGATGAGGACATCAATACAATTGTTACACCCACAACCCCTGCTGCTATACATACTGGACCAATTACTAGAGCTCGTGCACGCCAACTAAATTACCAGGTACTTTCGTTTCTTGGTAATGATTTTAATGTTCATGAGAATATGATGCTGCCTAAATTGGATACATTTGTTTTGCTTACAAATGAAGGGCTTAGCTTGGAGAAGGATGAACATTGGAGCAAGAACAAGCATGGAGATGATGGCATGCGCAAGGGGAACAAGAACGGAGTTACAAGTGATGATTTCAGGACTTTGAAGCCACCATAATGGGTGCATGAAGCCTTGGACGAAATATACAAGATGCCACTTCATAAATTTCGTCCCGAGGCTATTTTAGGTGCCGCGTCACCTTATTATTGGGCCAGGCCCATGTAATTTCGAAATACATAAGTATAGGCTATTTTTAGAGTCCGTATGTGTGGGGAAACAAGAGATAGGGTTGATTTCGGACCCCTCCACCAAGGGCCACGAAATTCCCCCCCTCTTCCTCCATATATACAGCCCTTAGGGCATCGTTTAGACTTTGGGTTTTGTTTAGATTAAAAGTTCGCCATAGCTGCAACTTCACGTACTTCGTTTGTGTTCAACGACCAGACAAAGGCGTCACAGAACCCCACCTTGATCAATAAAGCTTTCATCTTATATTCGCAATATCCAGATTGCAATCTTAGTTTCTTGCTTGTTCTTCGTTTGCTCGCAGGAAACAGACCCTCGTGGTCAGGTTGATCGTGCTCCGGCGTGGTCAATAACCTCTCGGAGTTGGTTTAGCGATTGCTAAGGTGCGACGTCCTCGCACGTTCGTAGTCGGATCGTCAAAGTCGACTTCCACCAAAGCGATATCCATCATCTCATCGAAAGACGGGACACCTTTGCCTCTATCAAGTGGTATCAGATTTCCAGGTTGCTCGGTGAGATTTTACAGTTTTTCGTAGTTTAGATCGAGTCTGTTCTTCATACCTACAGTCCACGAAAAAGCCACAAAAAAATTTAGGGTTAGTTCATCATATCCGAACCAATCTGAGCCTTTGTGATGAGGACATCAATACAATTGTTACACCCACAGCCCCTGCTGCTATACATACTGGACCAATTACTAGAGCTCGTGCACGCCAACTAAATTACCAGGTACTTTCGTTTCTTGGTAATGATTTTAATGTTCATGAGAATATGATGCTGCCTAAATTGGATACATTTGTTTTGCTTACAAATGAAGGGCCTAGCTTGGAGAAGGATGAACATTGGAGCAAGAACAAGCATGGAGATGATGGCATGCGCAAGGGGAACAAGAACGGAGTTACAAGTGATGATTTCAGGACTTTGAAGCCACCATAATGGGTGCATGAAGCCTTGGACGAAATATACAAGATGCCACTTCATAAATTTCGTCCCGAGGCTATTTTAGGTGCTGCGTCACCTTATTATTGGGCCAGGCCCACGTAATTT
>NW_021265585.1:0-731 GCF_002162155.2 Triticum dicoccoides
ATCCGGTGCTTTAGTGCTGGTATGATCGCATCCGACATGTTACCCCGGTCTTCGTCCCTTATCCTTGCCCCTCCCAGCTCCACTACAAAGACGATTGTACATTGCTTTGGCCGCTCCCTCTCAACTACGGAGACGAGTTTAACGCGGTTTCCACCCCTCCCTCTCAACCGCACCAGTGCACGCTTGCCGCGCCACAACGCCGACGCTGGACCCGTGAATCGTGAGCACCCAGCTATGACTTACCGCACTCGTGCAAAATAATAAAACACGGTAAATATATTACTTACACGTGCGTTTTGTTTTGCAAGGGGCGCGAAAAAAATGAAAAAGGGAATGCAACACGAGGACTTCCCAGGAGGTCACCCATCCTAGTACTACTCTCGCCCAAGCACGCTTAACTTCGGAGTTCTGATGGGATCCGGTGCTTTAGTGCTGGTATGATCGCATCCGACATGTTACCCCGGTCTTCGTCCCTTATCCTTGCCCCTCCCAGCTCCACTACAAAGACGATTGTACATTGCTTTGGCCGCTCCCTCTCAACTACGGAGACGAGTTTAACGCGGTTTCCACCCCTCCCTCTCAACCGCACCAGTGCACGCTTGCCGCGCCACAACGCCGACGCTGGACCCGTGAATCGTGAGCACCCAGCTATGACTTACCGCACTCGTGCAAAATAATAAAACACGGTAAATATATTACTTACACGTGCGTTTTGTTTTGCAAGCGGCGCG
>NW_021265586.1:0-1928 GCF_002162155.2 Triticum dicoccoides
TTTTTTTTCTTCTCTCTTTTTTTTCTCACGCTTTTTTTTCTTTTTCTTCTCCCTCTTTTTCTTTTTTTTTCTTTCCTTTTTTCTTTTTTTTTCTTTATCTTCTTTTTCTCCCTCTTTCCAAGACAAACTAGATAAGATGCATATTCGATCAGGCGAAGATGTGAGTGACCTCAACTATGATTATGACGATAAACAGTGCGTAGCACGTGGTGGAAATTGGTGGATGTGATGGTGGACAGCGGATGGGATAATGATGCAGCGGCTGCGTGACTAATGTGAACAGAACTCGAAACTCTAAAGGAACTAGACACTAAGACCAGCAACTCGACACGGCGATGCAACCGATAATTCAATAATGCAAACAATGAAAAGAAAATTGCAAAGGCTCAGTCTGGCTAGGACAAAGGATGAATAGATCTAACTTTTGTTTTGTGGCTTTTTCTTGGACAATAGGTAAGAAAATAAATCTAATCTAGGAAAAACTGGAAATTCTCACCGAGCAACCTGAAAACTGATACCACTTGATAGAGGCGAGGGTGTCCCGATCTTTCGATGAGATGATAACTATCGATTTGGGGGAGACGACTTTGACGATCCGACTACAAACGTGCACGACGTTGCGCCTTAGCAATCGCTAAACCAATCTCCTGAGGTTACTGACGATGCCGGAAGCACGGTCAGCCTGACCACGAAGGTCTATTCCTGCAAGCAATCGAAGAACGAGCAAGAATATGATAAAACAATCTGAATATTGCAAATATATATGAGGTATTGATAATGGTGGGGATCCGTAAGCGGTCTTGGTCTGGTCGTTGGACACAAACGAAGTACACGAAGTTGCAGTGGCTAACTTTTAACTAAACAAATCCCAAGGAAAAGCTACTAGATGGATCTACTTATATAGGAGCAAGGGGTGGCGGCCAAGGAGGTGATGAGGACATGACTACCTTGGATATGACCAAAAATATTGCATATATGCATATTTGTCAGGTGATTTCTGGTGCAAACTATTCAATAATCTATTTATGTTATCCAGAACAAAAATACTTCACACACTTTTGTGTTTTGTCTAATTGCAGGTGTATGGGACATTTGTATAATCCACATGTGAAGATAAGGAAGAAAGAGATGTTTATTTGCTGTCCAAAAAGTTCTCTCACGTCACTTTTGGCCCAAGAGAAGATAGAGTCCAAGTCTCTCACGGTCTGGATTCAGATTCGGACTGCACAGACATACCTGACTCAAAACGCACATAAGTTTTTCATACGGACTCCGAATTGGGTGATTCTTTTTTTGTTGGAAACTAGATTTCGTGCACTTTCCAACCCAATTGGAATCACCTTCAAATTCGTCCGGAGCATTGAGTTGTGGACGAAACAATCTGATGCTGCAGCAGAATCCGAGTCAAACTACAAGTCCAAAGGTGTTACATCACCTCCACTTGGGCCCATTGGCCTTGTACGACCTAGATTTAGTTTTAGGCTGCCTTGGGACGTCCTCCCACCTCCTTGGCCGCCACCCTTGCTCCTATATAAGTAGATCCATCTATTAGCTTTTCCTTGGGGGGATTTGTTTAGTTAAAAGTTAGCCAACGCAACTTCGTGTACTTCGTTTCTGTCCAACGATCAGACCAAGACCGCTTACGGATCCCCACCATTATCAATACCTCATATATATTTGCAATATTCAGATTACTTTATCATATTCTTGCTCGTTCTTCGATTGCTTGCAGGAATAGACCTTCGTGGTCAGGCTGACCGTGCTTCCGACATCGTCAGTAACCTCATGAGATTGGTTTAGCGATTGCTAAGGCGCAACGTCGTGCACGTTTGTAGTCGGATCGTCAAAGTCGTGCACGTTTGTAGTCGGATCGTCAGAGTCGTCTCCACCAAATCGATAGTTATCATCTCATTGAAAGATCGGGACAC
>NW_021265587.1:0-3786 GCF_002162155.2 Triticum dicoccoides
GCTATGCGGGTGAAATTATGATACCATGCCAAGTTTCAACATTTTCAGAGTTCATTTTGTAGTGATTTTCAATTTCACGGTCATTTAGCTCTCTAAACAATTAGGTAAATGACCGAAAAACAACAAATGATGTCAGAACATGTTGGAAATTGATGACGTCGCTTTGAATGCTGCATACTGAACACAAAAGATGTCCGGAGTTGAAATAAGTTTAAAAAACATTGAAGTGCCCGTGTAACAGATGAGTTCTCGTCCGAAACCCTGATACTCCGAAAGAGTTTGTCCAGTTTGTACATGAAGTGCGTCCAGTTTTTGCCGTGACCGTCTCTACTCTTTCATACATGCTATGCAGATGAAATGATGATACCATGCCAAGTTTCAACATTTTCCAAATTCATTTTGTAGTGATTTTCAATTTCACGGTCATTTAGCTCTCTAAACAATTAGGTAAATGACCAAAAAACAACAAATGATGTCAGAACATGTTGGAAATTGATAATGTCACTTTGAATGCTGCATACTGAACACTAAAGAAGTCCGGAGTTCAAATAAGTTTAATAAACATTGAAGTGCCCGTGTAACAGATGAGTTCTCGTCCGAAACCCTGATACTCCGAAAGAGTTTGTCCAGTTTGTACACGAAGTGCGTCCAGTTTTTGCCGTGACCCTCTCTATTCTTTCGCACATGCTATGCGGGTGAAATTATGATACCATGCCAAGTTTCAACATTTTCAGAGTTCATTTTGTAGTGATTTTCAATTTCACGGTCATTTAGCTCTCTAAACAATTAGGTAAATGACCGAAAAATAACAAATGATGTCAGAACATGTTGGAAATTGATGACGTCGCTTTGAATGCTGCATACTGAACACAAAAGAAGTCCGGAGTTCAAATAAATTTAAAAAACATTGAAGTGGCCGTGTAACAGATGAGTTCTCGTCCGAAACCCTGATACTCCGAAAGAGTTTGTCCAGTTTGTACACGAAGTGCGTCCAGTTTTTGCCGTGACCCTCTCTACTCTTTCGCACATACTATACGGGTGAAATGCTGATACCATGCCAAGTTTCAACATTTTCAGAATTCATTTTTAGTGATTTTACATTTCACGATCATTTAGCTCTATAAACAATTAGGTAAATGACCGAAAAACAACAAATGATGTCAGAACATGTTGGAAATTGATGACCTTGCTTTGAATGCTGCATACTGAACACAAAAGAAGTCCAGAGTTCAAATAAATTTAAAAAACATTGAAGTGGCCGTGTAACAGATGACTTCTCGTCCGAAACCCTGATACTCCGAAAGAGTTTGTCCAGTTTGTACACGAAGTGCGTCCAGTTTTTGCCGTGAGCCTCTCTACTCTTTCGCACATGCTATGCGGGTGAAATGATGATACCATGCCAAGTTTCAACATTTTTAGAATTCATTTTGTAGTGCTTTTCAATTTCACGGTCATTTAGCTCTCTAAACAATTAGGTAAATGACCGAAAAACAACAAATGATGTCAGAACAAGTTGGAAATTGATGACGTCGCTTTGAATGCTGCATACTGAACACAAAAGAAGTCCGGAGTTCAAATAAGTTTAAAAACATTGAAGTGCCCATGTAACAGATGAGTTCTCGTCTGAAAGCCTGATACTCCGAAAGAGTTTGTCCAGTTTGTACACGAAGTGCGTCCAGTTTTTGCCGTGACCCTCTCTACTCTTTCGCACATGCTATGCGGGTGAAATGATGATACCATGCCAAGTTTCAACATTTTCAGAATTCATTTTGTAGTGATTTTCAATTTCACGGTCATTTAGCTCTCTAAACAATTAGGTAAATGACCGAAAAACAACAAATGATGTCAGAACATGTTGGAAATTGATGACGTCGCTTTGAATGCTGCATACTAAACACAAAAGAAGTCCGGAGTTCAAATAAGTTTAAAAACATTGAAGTCCCGTGTAACAGATGAGTTCTCGTCCGAAACCCTGATACTCCGAAAGAGTTTGTCCAGTTTGTACACGAAGTGCGTCCAGTTTTTGTCATGACCCTCTCTACTCTTTCGCACATGCTATGGGGGTGAAATTATGATACCATGCCAAGTTTCAACATTTTGAGAATTCATTTTGTAGTGATTTTCAATTTCACGGTCATTTAGCTCTCTAAACAATTAGGTAAATGGCCGAAAAACAACAAATGATGTAAGAACATGTTGGAAATTGATGACGTCGTTTTGAATGATGCATACTGTGCACAAAAGAAGTCCAGAGTTCAAATAAGTTCTAAAAACATTGAAGTGGCCGTGTAACAGATGAGTTCTCATCCGAAACCTTGATACTCCAAAAGTGTTTGTCCAGTTTGTACACGAAGTGCGTCCAGTTTTTGCCGTGACCCTCTCTACTCTTTCACACATGCTATGCGGGTGAAATGATGATACCATGCCAAGTTTCAACATTTTCAGAATTCATTTTGTAGTGATATTCAATTTCACAATCATTTAGCTCTCTAAACAATCAGGTAAATGACCGAAAAACAACAAATGATGTCAGAACATGTTGGAAATTGATGACGTGGCTTTGAATGCTGCATACTGAACACAAAAGAAGTCCGGAGTTCAAATAAATTTAAAAAACAGTGAAGTGGTCGTGTAACAGATGAGTTCTCGTCCGAAACCCTGATACTCCCAAAGAGTTTTTCCAGTTTGTACACAAAGTGCGTCTAGTTTTTGCCGTGACCCTCTCTACTCTTTCGCACATGCTATGCGGGTGAAATGATGGTACAATGCCAAGTTTCAACATTTTCAGAATTCATTTTGTAGTGATTTTCAATTTCACGGTCATTTAATTCTCTAAACAATTAGGTAAATGACCAAAAAACAACAAATGATGTCAGAACATGTTGGAAATTGATGACGTCGCTTTGAATGCTGCATACTGGACACAAAACAAGTCTGGAGTTCAAATAAGTTTAAAAAACTTTGAAGTGCCCGTGTAACAGATGAGTTCTCGTCCGAATCCTTGATACTCCGAAAGAGTTTGTCCAGTTTGTACACGAAGTGCGTCCAGTTTTTGCCGTGACCCTCTCTACTCTTTCGCACATGCTATGCGGGTGAAATGATGATACCATGCCAAGTTTCAACATATTCAGAATTCATTTTGTAGTGATTTTCAATTTCACTATCATTTAGCTCTCAAAACAATTAGGTAATGACCGAAAAACAACAAATGATGTCAGAATATGTTGGAAATTGATGGCATTGCTCTGAATGTTGCATACTGAACACAAAAGAAGTCCGGAGTTCAAATAAATTTAAAAAACATTGAAGTGGCCGTGTAACATATGAGTTCTTGTCCGAAACCCTGATACTCCGAAAGAGTTTGTCCAGTTTGTACACGATGTGCGCCCAGTTTTTGCTGTGACCCTCTCTACTCTGTCGCACATGCTATGCGGGTGAAATGATAATACCATGCAAAGTTTCAACATTTTCAGAATTCATTTTGTAGTGATCTTCAATTTCACGGTCATTTAGCTCTCTAAACAATTAGGTAAATGACCGAAAAACAACAAATGATGTCAGAACATGTTGGAAATTGATGATGTCGCTTTGAATGCTGCTTACTGAACACAAAAGAAGTCCGGAGTTCACATAAGTTTAAAAAACATTGAAGTGCCCGTGTACCAGATGAGTTCTCGTCCGAATCCTTGATACTCCGAAAGAGTTTGTCCAGTTTGTACACGAAGTGCGTCCAGTTTTTGCCGTGACCCTCTCTACTCTTCCGCACATGCTATGCGGGTGAAATGA
>NW_021265587.1:4056-5350 GCF_002162155.2 Triticum dicoccoides
AAATGATGTCAGAACATGTTGGAAATTGATGATGTCGCTTTGAATGCTGCATACTGAACACAAAAGAAGTCCGGAGTTCAAATAAGTTTAAAAAACATTGAAGTGCCTGTGTAACAGATGAGTTCTCGTCCGAAACCCTGATACTCCGAAAGAGTTTGTCCAGTTTGTACACGAAGTGCGTCCAGTTTTTGTCGTGACCGTCTCTACTCTTTCGTACATGCTATGCGGGTGAAATGATGATACCATGCCAAGTTTAAACATTTTCAGAATTCATTTTGTAGTGATTTTCAATTTCACGGTCATTTAGCTCTCTAAACAATTAGGTAAATGACCGAAAAACAACAAATGATGTCAGAACATGTTGGAAATTGATAACGTCGCTTTGAATGCTGCATACTGAACACAAAAGAAGTCCGGAGTTCAAATAAGTTTAAAAAACATTGAAGTGCCCGTGTAACAGATGAGTTCTCGTCTGAAACCCTGATACTCCGAAAGAGTTTGTCCAGTTTGTACACGAAGTGTGTCCAGTTTTTCTGTGACCCTCTCTACTCTTTCGCACATGCTATGCGGGTGAAATTATGATACCATGCCAAGTTTCAACATTTTCAGAGTTCATTTTGTAGTGATTTTCAATTTCACGGTCATTTAGCTCTCTAAACAATTAGGTAAATGACCGAAAAATAACAAATGATGTCAGAACATGTTGGAAATTGATGACGTCGCTTTGAATGCTACATACTAAACACAAAAGAAGTCCGGAGTTCAAATAAGTTGTCACATCCCTGGTCCTGTTATGCACTAGGCTAGACCTCATGCGAGCATCATGTTTTAATTCAAATGAAATTTGAATTGAGGAATTTTCAAAGCCTCAGAAATCTTCTAAAAATGATCAACATTAAAATCTCCTCAAAGAAGTCCAAGAAAATGTTCCTCTTAGTCTCTAAAAATATTGCAAGGAGGTAAAACTCAAAACAATATTTTTGGTATCTCAGAGTTAATTATTTTGGGCCTTTGAATTAAATAAATAGCTATTTGCATTGGATATATATATTATATATAAATAATATATGTCCAATAATTACTGGAACATTTTATGTGGTTTGGTATATTTTAACTCTAGCCACATAACTATTTTCAGGATTTTATAAAATGGTTTAGTATTTTACTAAACTAAAACAACACAGAACAAAATAGATAAATAAAAACAGAAATAAAAGAGAGAGAGAGAAGGAAGTTACCTGGCGCCCACTTACCTGGCCCAGCACGGCCCAGCCCATCTCCACTCCCCCCCCCC
>NW_021265588.1:0-2339 GCF_002162155.2 Triticum dicoccoides
GTCAGGACTTGGTTCTATGCGCATGGGGGGAGTTGGACCCGAAGACAGGCAATGTTTCGACGAGGGCAAGTTTGAAGGGAGCCGACGATGCGATACTTGTTGCAATAGAAGAGGCACGATCGGGGGTGTTCCATCCCAACAGAGAGAACGACGAGCTTACGCGTGCCCTGGGAAATCCTGAACACCCGGGAAGAACACGAGGCAAGGGCGCTATTCCGTGGTATGAGGGGTTCTCAGACTGGAACACCGACTACAGAACCCGTGCGAGAAAGAAGATTGCGGAGGAGAAGAAGAGGAAGATGGAGGAGGAGCAGAGGAAGCGGGACTATGAACGCCTTCAAGGCCTAGAAGCAAGTCAAGCGGAATTGGTAGTCAAATTCCAGCGGCAGCAGGAGCAGATCGACTCACTTACCCAGCAAAGGGGGTCTCAGCAGCTGCAGCAGCTAGCGAATGATCCAGCATTGGATAGCACCGCCCCATCCATGCCGAGAAGCAGCGTGGGTTCCGCCCCGGACGACGCAATGCTGGGTAGATACCTAGTGGATGACATCACGGAGAACACTAGCTGCGAGCTACACGTCAAAATGAATAACATATCCATGAAGGTGGCGGACGCCGTTGCTTTTACAAATCCCCCCGAGGCAACCTTCCATTGCAACCCGATTCCAGCGGGCTATGCTCGTGTATTGGTTGATGAGGTGGTGGACCCATATTCGGAGCTAGAGCTTGACTATCCTGAGGTGACGACGAGCGCTTTCTCGGAGACGCCAAACATCGTATCATCCTATGGAAAAAGGATTGCATCATCATTCGAAGGCCAACGACACCGCGTCAGCCGACTCCTCATCGAAGTCCGCCACCGAGTCAGCAGTCTCCCACTCCTGCAAGTCCACCAAGTCCGGCAAAGTGTCAGGCCACTCCTCCTCCAAGTCCTGCAAAGTGTCAGGCCACTCCTCCTCCTCCAAGTCCACCACAGCGTCAGACATCCACTCCTCCTCCAAGTCCGGCACAACCTCAGGCCACTCCTCCTCCAAGTCCGGCACAGCTTCAGGCGGCCACTCCTCCTCGTCCAACTCAGCCCCGTCAGCCGTCTCCGCCGCCTCAGCAATCACAGAAGAGACACCCCGCAGCTATGGTGCGTAGCGGTACGAGTCGAGGTAGTACAGGAAGTACAGGCGGAGGCAAGCGATATAAATATGGTCCAAGCCTCACGCCTCTTCCGCAGAGGGCTTATGACAGGTCCGAGGAGGAAATCGCAGCCATATCGATGTTCGAGGTGGAAGCCCATTTTGCACCGAAACCGCCAACACCGCCAAGGGAGAAAGTGCCCGAGGAAACGATTGACCACTTCATTCGTATGGCTCAACCACCAGCTCCCGAGCCTGTTGACACAGACTATGAGCGCAACATCAGGAAGTTAAATCGAGCACGTGTACGTAAGGAGGCGAGCTCGGGATCAAGCAAACAAGAAGCAGTTGTCAAAAAATGCGGGAAAACCATTCCCCAGCTGGGAGAACAGGCGGCGCAATCGATCCCCTCGCTTGTTGTGCCAACAACACGTGACAGTACGCGCGCCCAATATTATTGTGGGCAAACAGTTTACGTTCCTGAGGTGGGCAATGTGGTAATAACGGAGGAGCATATAATGCAGGCTGAAGTTCTCAAAATCACTGTTGGACAACTCCTCGAGATCGAGCCCATGCCTGTGCTTAGAGAGGATGAAATAAAACGAAAATATGTCCGGGGCCAACCTTTGGTCGAGCCAGACAAGGTCAAGAACCTCCCAACGAGAATGTATGAATTGCATCAATGGTACATGAACATTACCAAGATTTCCGATCGATTGTCCTTCATGGTGAATGTCAAGGAGGATCATTACTACCATGAGAAAGCTGTGTCCGTTGAGTATTCTGAACTGTTTCAGTTATACAATCAAGATGCACTCGACAAATCTATCGTCAGTTGCTATTGTCTGTAAGTGATTTCTTTCTGTAATTTAAGTCTCAAGCTAGCTGTAGTGATCCTTATCATTACCTGTAATTATCCTCACTATATTCTTTTCTGTGGTATTATATGCAGGATGAAGATGTATGAAATGAGAAAAGGTGGACGCTATGGCATTGGGTTCATTGACTCAAACACCGTTAATGAATATACATGGAAAATAGATGAACGTCATCAAAAGGCCGTAGAGGACAGCATGCTAGAGTTCTTGAAGCGCCTCAAATACAATGAAGATATACTACTTCCTTACAACTTCCAGTGAGTCACATTGTCTTGTACTACAAATTCTCTGTTTTTGCATACTAGCTAGCTACATGTTTTTGCTTACATATGCC
>NW_021265589.1:0-1679 GCF_002162155.2 Triticum dicoccoides
CGGAAATTAACAACAGCACCAGTATTAATTGTACCCGATATACACAAGAATTTTGAAGTATTTTGTGACGCATCCAGAAAGGGTCTCGGATGCGTGTTGATGCAAGAAGGCAAGGTTGTCGCCTACGCTTCAAGGCAACTTCACAAACACGAGGAAAATTATCCCACTCATGATTTAGAAATGGCAGCAGTTATTCATGCACTCAAGGAATGGAGGCATTTTCTACTTGGGAATCGATGTGAGATATATACGGATCACAAAAGCCTCAAATACATTTTTACGCAGCCAGAACTAAATTTACGGCAACGCCGCTGGTTAGAATTGGTAAAGGATTATGATGTTGGTATCCATTACCATCCAGGGAAAGCAAACGTAGTGGCCGATGCCCTGAGTCGGAACCCCAGCTCCGACGGGAACTATCTGCACAGCTTGAGGCCCGAATTCCGTCAAGAATTCGTCAAGCTCAACTTGATAATGGTAGCAGAAGGCACCATATCAAACTTGGAAATACAACCACACCTTGTGGAGAAAATTAAAGAGGCTCAGTCCGGTCACCCCAGCATTGAAGGAATTAAAAGGAAGTTGAGTATGGGCAAGGCCTCGGAATTCGTCATAGACAATGAAGGAATATTATGGTACGGAGAAAGGCTATGCGTGCCAAACATAGAAGACCTTAAACAGCAGGTTTTAACTGAAGCACACACCACTCCATATACGATCCACCCTGGAGGAACCAAAATGTATAAGGATATTCAGGAAAGATTTTGGTGGCACGGTATGAAGAGGGACATAGCCGCTTTCATTGCATGCTGCGACTCGTGTCAACGCATAAAAGCTGAACATCAGAGACCAGCCGGACTACTGCAACCTAACAAAATACCTGAGTGGAAATGGGATGAAATAGGGATGGATTTTATTGTCGGATTACCTCGGTCACGACACGGGAATGATGCCATATGGGTCATCACTGACAGGTTGACCAAAGTAGCACACTTTATTCCAGTAAAGACAACCTACACCACTCAGAGGCTTGCCAGGATTTATCTTTCCCGCATAGTTTGTCTGCACGATGTCCCGAAGACTATAATTTCCGACAGAGGCACTCAGTTCGTCTCAAGATTTTGGGAGCAATTACAACAGGCTCTGGGAACCCAACTAGCCTTCAGTACCGCATACCATCCTCAGACTGATGGACAAACAGAACGCATAAACCAAGTTTTAGAAGACATGCTGAGAGCATGTGTCCTCACCTATGGAACCAGCTGGGAGGACAGCCTGCCATATGCCGAGTTCGCATACAACAACAGTTACCAGGCCAGCCTGCAAATGGCTCCTTTCGAAGCCCTATACGGAAGGAGATGTCGTACCCCGTTAAATTGGTCAGAGACCGGAGACAGCCGCATCTTCGGACCAGATATGCTCAGAGAAGCCGAGGAAAAAGTCAAGCTAATCAGGGACCGACTTAAGACCGCTCAAAGTCGACAGAAAAGTTATTATGATCAGAAACATCGTAGGGTCAGCTTCGAACCCGGTGAATTCGTATACTTGAGAGTATCCCCGATGAGAGGATTGCAACGGTTTAAGATTAAAGGAAAATTAGCACCAAGATTCATTGGACCATTTTGCATAGTGGCACGAAGAGGCACTGTAGCCTACCAGCTAGACTTACCCGAAGACTT
>NW_021265590.1:0-1786 GCF_002162155.2 Triticum dicoccoides
GATCCTCCCTTTCCCAAGTTGCTTCATCTTCAGAATGGTGCGACCATTGAACCTTGAGAAACTTGATATTATGACGTCGCGTGGTACGTTCGGCCTGATCGAGGATACGAATGGGGTACTCTCGATATGTAAGATTATCTTGGAGATCAAGCGTTTCGTGGTCCACTTCACGGACAGGATCCGAGAAGCAACGCCTGAGTTGAGAAACGTGGAAGACATCGTGAACTCTGGAGAGGTGCGGAGGTAGTTCCAACTGGTAGGCAACTTCTCCTCGTTTGGCGAGAATGCGAAAAGGTCCAATGTAACGAGGAGCCAATTTGCCTTTGATACCGAAACGATGGGTTCCCTTCAGAGGGGTGACCCGAAGATAAGCCTTCTCGTCAACCTCGAAAGTCATAGCCTTATGTTTTCGGTCATATTGACTCTTTTGACGAGATTGGGCTGTTTTCAACCTTTCACGAACGATACGAACTTGTTCTTCTGCTTCCTGAATCATATCCGGGCCAAAGAATTGTCTTTCCCCGGTCTCTGACTAGTTAAGGGGTGTTCGACATCGTCGTCCATACAGAACTTCAAAAGGGGCTTTACCCAAGCTGGATTGATAGCTGTTGTTGTAAGCGAATTCGGCAAATGGAAGACACTTCTCCCAGTCCATACCGAAAGAGATAACAGAGGCTCGAAGCATGTCTTCTAGAATCTGATTGACGCGTTCCACTTGACCACTCGACTGAGGGTGGAATGCGGTGCTAAAGGAGAGACGAGTTCCCATAGCATTTTGGAAACTTTCCCAAAATCGAGAGGTGAAAAGACTTCCTCGATCCGAGTTAATTTCCAAAGGAACACCATGGAGGGACACTATTCGGGAGATGTACAAATCTGCCAGCTGACTAGCGGTTATACTCTCACAAACAGGTAAGAAATGAGCTACTTTGGAAAGACGATCGATCACGACGAAAATAGCATTATTCCCTCTCTTGGTCCTGGGAAAACCGGTAATGAAATCCATACCAATTTTATCCCATTTCCATTCAGGAATAGCTAAGGGTTGAAGGGTGCCAGCAGGCCGTTGATGCTCTGCTTTTACACGACAACAGACATCGCAATTTGCAATATACTGAGCAATTTCTCTCTTCATCCTAGTCCACCAGAACCTCTGGCGTAGGTCCTGATACATCTTAGTACTACCGGGATGAATGGTGAGAGGGGATTCATGAGCCTCCTTAAGGATCAGCTGCCGTAGATGCTGGTTCTTGGGAACCACTAGACGGTTCTCAAAGTACACAACACCATGATCATTTGTAGAGAAACAACTAGCACCTCCGCTAGCAATGTTCTCTTTGATTTTAGATATTCCCTTATCTCGTTTTTGGGCAGCGATGATTTGATCCGTAAGAGTAGGTTTCGCCACCAAGGTGGAAAGAAAACCTTGAGGAACAATGTGAAGGTTTAGCTTCCGAAATTCCTCATGGAGAAGCGGTTGACTTTGTTGTAACATCAGGTTGTTACAATAAGATTTACGACTTAGCGCATCAGCCATGACGTTGGCTTTCCCTGGGGTGTAGGTTATTCCTAAGTCGAAGTCTGTGATCAATTCAACCCAACGTCTTTGCCTGAGATTCAGATCCGGTTGGGTGAAAATGTACTTCAGACTTTGGTGATCAGTGAATATTTCGCAACGGTTACCGAGAAGGTAATGTCGCCAGGTCTTAAGTGCATAGACTACGGCTGCAAGCTCTAGATCATGAGTAGGATAATTCTCCTCATGTGGGTGCAATTGCCGTGAAGC
>NW_021265591.1:0-845 GCF_002162155.2 Triticum dicoccoides
CTTCCTCTCTTCTGCTTCTTCTTCTTCTTCTTCTTCTTCTTCTTCTTCTTCTTCTTCTTCTTCTTCCTTTTTATATAGTTTGAGAAGTAACACAGAAAAATACATTGATCAGTACCGCCTTTCAGCCAAAACGCGCTACTGCTACAGAGAAGTACATAAAAAATACATTGATCATCAATGATCTTTTTGTATAGAATCTAAATTGTCAATAGGAATCTACCACCGATTTAAGAACCGGCGAAGACTCCTATTGCACCCTCAGATCCTACACATAGAGTTCAATGAAGACCAAATGCTTGTGATAGTCTGAGAAGTAACATATTTAAGATGGTCAAATTCTTGCTAAGGGAGCGAGGTGGGACTAAAAATAGCCCTTGCCACAACCTCTTCTGTACCTGCAAGCTAATCTCCCATGGGTTGTTATTGGGGATTTCAATGAGATCCTATACTCTCATGAAAAGGAAGGGGGTGCCCACGCCCTGTCCGAATGATACAAGATTTCCGGGATGTGCTTGTGGACTGCGAGCTAGGGGATATGGGCTACAAAGGCGATCAATTCATATGGAGGAGAAGGAGGTTGCGGGAACGGCTAGATCGAGCAGTGTGCAATGGAGAATTCCATGGCCTGTTTCCAAACGCTACAGTGACTAATACCCCGCATACAAAGTCAGACCATCGGCCGTTGCTGTTGGATACAGAAGGGGATGCGACAGCTGACCAACAAGCTGCACACAGGCAGGATCAGTTTGAAGCTAGGTGGCTACAGGAAGATGAGGTTATGGCACGGGTGACTGAGTATTGGGAAAGGTCAAATGCATTAGCACCATTAGCAGAGAGAACAGCAG
>NW_021265592.1:0-1017 GCF_002162155.2 Triticum dicoccoides
CTTAATTAATTTGTTTTTACTACATGTTTTCAGGACTGACATAATGGCGGACGATAGAGCTGACCCGATTATGGACAACTATGATCCGGACGGTGAAGCACATATGTTCGGCATCATAAACGGCGATATTCTATATGTGCCGACCGGAGAAGAAGAAGATGATATCTCTTCTTATCTGAACCTTGACGATGAAGATGAAGGGCGCCGTCAGCAAGATGATGCCGAACAAACGTCGATAAACGACGATCTTCAAATGGAAGTAGCAACCACCTCCGGCGCCGAGGTATATATATACATTGAGCCTCTGGTGATACAAACTAACTGATTTGAATAAATATGTGTGTACTAACGCGCGCGACTCTTTCTTATTTTAGCCCTCGGCCGGATCGTCGAAACAATCGAGTACGTCGTCAAAGCGTGGCGCAACCAAGACGATGAAACAAGGAGAAACATGCACCATCGAGGTTGTCGACAGTGCAACCGGCAGACCGCTGGAGCCCCGCAAGAACGCCACCAAGTTTGTCAGCCAATGCGGAGCCATTGTTAGAGACAACGTCTCGATCACCGTCCAAGAGTGGAATGAGCCAAAGAAGGCACGAATTGATGGTTTCACTTTTGTCGATAAGAGAACAAAAAAAGATTGCTTCAAGAAGCTTATGGAACATTTCGTTCTACCTCCGGAATACAACAAATTCGATGAGGAGGGTAACAAGATTGAGGAAAACAAGGAGAGGAGGAGGCTAGTCAAACAGTTCGCTCTTCATAAGATGGCCGACGCATTCCGGAAATTCAAGCAAAATCTAGCCCATGACTTTGTCAAGCAGAACAAGACTCCGGATTTCAAAGGACAATATGAGAAACTGAAACATGATTGGCCAGAATTTGTGAAGCAAAAGAAATCGGAGCAGTTCATTCAAATATCGAAAAAAAATAAGGAAAATGCGGCTAAGAAGGAGTACAATCATATTATGGGGCCAGGAGGGTATCGCCTTTGGGAGCCTAGGTGGGAGAAGATGG